>NW_024468518.1:309330-346142 GCF_001632365.1 Laetiporus sulphureus 93-53 | reverse complement strand
CCACGCCCGCACCCGCTTCTCCGCCTGGCCCCACGCCTCCGCCATCCTCGTCTACGACGCAGACGCGCCCTCCCTCGCCGACCGTCCCGCCCTTCTCGGCCTCCTGCGCAAGTTCCGAGCAGAGGGCTTCCACCCTGCCCGCCAGGTCGCCTGGCTCCGCGGCGGCTACAACGCCGTCTGGCGCGATCGCCCCGATCTGCTCGACAGCACTCCGCTCCCGGATGAGGACGGCGAGGACGACGACCACGTCACCGACCTCCCTCTCCCAAACTCCAACCTCTCCATCGGGCCTCTCCCACACATATCCGCACCAGAGATGTCCAGGAGCACGTCCATCCCGCCCCAGAAGGCTCTTCGCCCCAAGGCACTCCCCATGAGCGCGTTCACGAGCGCATCCACCATGGCCCCCCCGCGCGCGTTCCCGGTTCGAGCTCCAAGTACGAGCACGGCCGTCAGTGCAGTAAGTTGTGGGTCGCCGCAGGACGTACGCGCGCTCAGCGCTGACCTCTTGCGTGCGCTCGCTTTGACACAGGCTCCCAGCGCGGGCTTCGCGCCTGCCACCCCTGCACCCGGTGCGGTCACGGTCGACCCGTTCAGTACCATCCCCGTCGCGACTCCTGGCCCCTCACTCCTCGCCGCGCGCACGAAGAGCAACCCGCTCGCGGCGCAGCTTAACCTTCGACTGCCGCGCGGCGCCTCTGCGCCGAGCTTGTTGCTCCCGACTCGGATGCGTGTGCCGGTACGAGGTGGAGAACAGCCGGCTGCGGATGTCGTGAGTGTGAGTAGCATGCCGGGCGGTATGAGGGGACATCATTCTGTGCCGCATGCGAGGCAGGTAAGCGATCGCTTTGGATGTTGTCTGCGCTGGGTTGCTTGCGGCAGACAAGTACGCATTGTTGGTGCTGGAAATCAGTGGTGGAGCAATGATCATGGATGTGCAATTGTACACGTGGGCAATTTGCGTTTCGGGTCTGATGGACGCGCGATGAATATGGAGGATCGCCGCCCATCGAGGTCGTCGTACCCTGCGTGCGTATATCTTCGCATCGCGTCGAACGCGCCCCCGTTTGGCGGATCGGTCGTGATAGTGCTGCGACGCGCATATACCCAGCCCTTTCGTCTTCTCTTTCACCCAGTGTACGATAGCTAACAACGTGCACCACAGGTTGCGTTCAACCCGTTCTTCGATGCCATCAGGCAGAACCTCGAGCTTGCGCACGGTGCAGAGTCCGCTGGCGCGGGCGAGGGCAGCATCGCGCTGCGCCTCCCGCGTCGCGTGCGGCGGCGTGTCGGCGACCTACCGTTTGAGTGGTTGAGAGAGATTGCAAGGAAGAGTGGAAGGGCGAAGGAGGTGAGCAGCGAGGAGAGCGAGGGCGAGAGCGTGATCGCGGAGGACCGAACGAGGGAGAGGAAGAGCAGCGGTGGGCAGCGGCAGCTGAAAGAGCAGCAGCAACAACATAATAAGCATCACGGACATGGTCGCACGCACGGCCACCACCATCACACGTCGAAGCACCTTCTCCCGGCGAAGCTTCAGCAGCCGCGCTCGACGACGCCGCCATCATCCCCTCCCGAGTCACCCACGCGCCGCTCCGCGGCGCCGCTCCAGCCGATGAACAACGCAGAGTCGTCGCCGGACGAGCAGTCGTCGAGCAGCCAGAGCCCGCCGAGCGCGGAGGATCTCACGCGCGCGCTCGAGCTGCAGTTTTACCGCATCGAGCTGGGCGAGCAGCGCCGCTTGATGGGCGTGATGGAGCATCATAGCAGGGAGAGCGCGACTTTGGTGGCTGCTGGTGCGGGCGTGAGCGTGAGTTCGGCTGGGATTGTCGGGCCTGGCTCGGGGAAGGAGAAGAAGGAGGAAGAGAAGGAGACGGAGGTGTTCCCGTTTAGCATCACGGCTGGATTGGAGAAGGGGAACAAGAATCGGTGAGTGACCGTTTTGCTGGTGTGAATGGGATGGGATGCGATTTGCGTAGCCCAGTTTTCGGCACTGGCTTCTCCGCGGTCTCTACGCATATTTCTGGTGTGACTTTGCGCGAAGCCACACCCACACGACGCCGGTGCGAATTTGAAAGTGTACTGACATCTCTGCCCTTCACAGTTACCGTCACATCTGGCCGTTTGAGCATGCGCGCGTGCGCCTGCGTAAGACGCGCCCCGGAGACGACGACTACATGAACGCGAGCTACGTGCAGCCGCTGGGGACGAAGAAGCGGTACATCGCGACGCAGGGTCCACTGCCCGCCACATACGACGATTTCTGGACGTGAGTGTTCTCTTTCGCGTGTGCTCGCGCTCACGCTAATCCCGCCTTTGCAGGCTCTGCTGGGAGCAGAACGTGCACGTGATCGTGATGCTCACTCGCGAGATTGAGGGCGCGACGACGAAGTGTGGCAAGTACTGGGTGGACGGCGAGTACGGGCCCATCCGCCTGAAGCTCCTTGCGACGGACGACACGCCCGAGCGCGAGCGCCACAGGCACGAGAGCGAGATCAGTGGCGGGTTCTTCGGCGGGCACATTCCCAAGACGAAGCCGCGCGCGTCCAAGGCACGTAAAGACAAGGACAGCGAGCATAAGGACGCGGATGACGACAGCGACCACAAGAACACGGTTCGCAGAGTCTTTCGGTTGACGCATACTGGCTATCCGCACGCGCCGCCGCGGACCGTGACGCAGTTCCAATATCTCGACTGGCCGGATTTCAACGTGCCCGAGGACCCACGAGGCGTTCTTGGCTTGATTCGCGAGGTGGAAGAAGCTGTCGCGCGGTCGCGCGGTGCGGGCGATCAAATCTGGGGCGAGGGACCGTTGCAGCCTGGCCCGTGGCCCCCGCGGTTCACGATCCCGACGCCATCGTCGCCCAAGACGCGGCCGTCGAGCACGGTCATCGAGGGTGTGTCCGCAGATGATAACGATATAGAGCCGACGACGGGCATTGCGCGACATGCGTTGGGGAATCCACCGGTGCTGTTGCATTGTTCGGCGGGCGTGGGACGCACGGGAGGGTTCATCGCGGTTGATGCAGTGCTGGACGGCGTGCGGCGCGAGATGCGGAAGAGGAAGGAGGAGACGGAGGCTGTTGCTGCGGCGCTGGGGTCAGCGAGTGCCGGCATGAGTGGGAGCGCGGAGGGCGGCTCGCGATCGCGGTCGACGCCGAGTGGAAGTGGTATGAGCAGCCGTGGTGAGCCGATGGACGTGGATTCGAGCCCAAGTCCGCCGCCGTCTGGGAACGAAAGCGCCACTGCGCCGCCTGCGGTGTCGGAGCTGATGGTGCCGGTGTCGGCGGGAGACAGCGAGGTGCACGTCCGTGTGGCCGGGTTTGCCGAGTCTGTGCCCATGGATGTGGATGAGAGCAGGGAGCGGGTCGAGCGGCAGGGCACTGGGAGGGTGAGTGAGGCGCGGCGCTCGGAGGCGGTTGGGCCTGCTGGGAAGAAACTTGCTCGGACCGTGCTTCCGGCGAGCTCGGAACTGATAGACGAGGTGCGGCGCGCGACGATGTACCGGTGGGAGTCGACGTCGACGGTCGCGTCTGTGGGCGATTCGACGATGGAGTCGAGCAAGGATTCGGAGACGAGCAGCTCGGATTCGTTTCCCCTGCAGTCGGGCAAAGCGTTTACGACGCGCTTCACTTCGGGCACTGGATCGTCGTCGTCCGCGATTAGGTCGGTGTCGCATTCGTCGACGAGTCCGCCTACGAGCCAGATGGGTAGCTCGACGAGCTTGTCGGCCGCGGTGACGAACAAGATGTCACTGCGGCCGAGCCACGAGAAGGCGTCGTCGAGCAGCGAGTCGGTGAATGCGATGGACGTGGACGTCAAGGCGATGGATGCTCCGGTGAAGCAAGATGAGGAGCAGAGCGATAAGCCACGTGAGGAGCCGAGCAGGCTGGATACATGGCGATCTGAAGTGCGCACGTCGGGGTCTCCGCCGAGAGAGGGTACGCGTTCTGCGTCCAAGTCGCCAGAGCTGGCGGACGTGACTCCCGAGAAGCCGGCGCAGGAAGAGGCGGAGCAGCAGGGGGCGTATTTTCATCGGAAGACGGTGGATTATGCACAGCCGCGCCGGTTGCATGAGGATGTGTCGCCGCCGTTGTTGTCGACGTTTGACGAGCCGATCCGGAGGGTTGTGGAGGATATGCGGGAGCAGAGGATGAGCCTTTGCCAGAGCTTGCGGCAGTATGTGTTTGTGCATCGGGCGGTTATCGAGGGGGCGTTGATGATTGTGGATGAGGAGAGGGAGAGGGAGGTGGAGGGGGTTGGTGGGGATGCGGAGCGGCTGGTTGACTCGGGCGTCGTGTTGGACATGAGTTTGCCTGTGAAGGAGGCAATTGAAGATGCTTTGCGCACGCCGGTGGTCACTCATCGTCCGGGGTCGCCGCTTGGGCTGCACGAGCAAGAGGACCCTCGGAAACGCAACCACTCGGATGCCATGCGAACTAGTACGGGCGGCGATGGGTCTGCGCAGGGCGGATCGGTCACGATGTCGCCGGGGAGGCCGAAGCGGGGGGCGAGCCCGACGGAGCTGCAGAAGGAGAGCAAGCGCGGGGAGGTGATGCTCACGAAGCGGCCGTCTATTAAGCGGGGGTCGAGGGTTGGAGGGAGAGGGAGCGGGAGCAGCGATGGGGACTCGTCTGCGTCTGCAGAGTTTGAGGTGATGCCTGAGGGTGGGACGGGAGTTGGGACTCGGCAGCAGTAGAGGGAGGCTCACGCAGATGCAGCGTGCAGGCAAGCAAGGAGGACCCGTGCGTGCATTGAGGCCGGAGCTTGCGCCTTCGCTGCCATTAATATTTCAAGAGCCGTTCCCTCTCTCTCTGATGGACTTGCCGTTGGACTTGCCATTGGGAGTCGTCTGACCTCACGTCGTGTATCGCGGTACCCCAGTGGGTTGCACCTTCCTGCTCCGTTCGTCCTTCCCATCCCGCGGTGGCTCTTCAAGATTCGGCGCCTAGTGTGCTTGCAGGCAGCAGGAGCTTATTTTGGTTGCGATCGGGAGTTTGGTGATTGAGTTGGATTAGTTCTGCGTGACGTTGTCTATTTTGTCGTTCCCTTTGCATGTCTTTCTCTCTGCATGTTATTCGCTGTGATTTAGGTTGGGAGCATTTTTATGGGTTATAGACTTTCATGGTGCATGGGATATATATATATATATATGTATATACGTACACATCTACGTACAGATCAAGTGCATAGAGTGCGGAGTTTGTATGTATCAATCGATGACGTTGTACCATTCAGTACGCTGACGTGCGTGCGGAAGTCGTCGACGTTAGGACGGTGGTGGAGCCTGATTGGCATCGTGCGAATACGAGCTTGTGTGTCTCGTGGAGCCATGTATACGTTACTGAGCAGGAGTGCATCATCAGTGACGTATCGCTATACAAACAGTGTATCTTCGTTGCAATGTTCAACGTGCATTCGCACTAGTCTCTCCATATCATATGGATGGAGATGAAATTCAAATGTTTTGAACGCTCACAACATCGACGCAATCTGGTCGCTCCGCAACTCTTTCGGTTGATACCCCATCGCGAAATGTGTGGCCTGGGGTAAGATGTGGTAGACCTCTCCCGTACAAGATCGCGCCGCCAAAGATGGGCACTTCTAGCTTTCTTTATAAGCAATAGTAGAGGTCAGTTCAGCAGCAGCTACTCCATGATCGCCATGGCTAGGGCTGTGCAGGGCGGTGAATTCGTAGGATGAGTTGTCGAGGCGGTCGAGCTCCACTATCGCGAAATGTGTGGCCCCACTGTAAGATGTGGTAGGCCTCTCCCGTACAAGATCGCGCCGCCAAAGATGGGCATTTCTAGCTTTCTTTATAAGCAATAGTAGAGCAGCAACTACTCCATGATCGCCATGGCTAGGGCTGTGCAGGGCAGTGAATTCGTAGGAGGAGTTGCTAATCGAGGCGGTCGAGCAGCGCGCCTAACATGCGCGCGCATCTCGAAATGCCCACGCGCTGATTGGACAGAGCAGGCGTTCCAGAGACAACGCATTACATAACATTCCCTTTAGTGGCAGTACCCCCACGATGACAAAGTTCGGGGGAGTCGGATTTCTGCACTGCACACGTCTGCACACGTCGCTTTCCTCACTTCCCTTCCCCGTCGTCCATATTCATTGTCGTCGTCGTCGTCGTCCTCATCGTTCACCTGCCGCCCGCAGCCATGGCGTCCGCTGTTGCCCGCTTCACCCGCATGCAATGCCCTCTCACGCTCGCATCCCACCTGGGCATGCCCTCCACCAGCCGCGGACTGCTCTACCTCCCCAGTCACCGACACGCCATGATGTCCGCGCTTTCGCATGAAAACCCACCCCCGCCACTACCATCGTCGTCGGGAAAGCCCATGACGGCACCCGTAGTCGTACCCGCGAAGCAAGTGCCAGTGCCGACACCAGATGCTGCAGCGCCGCAGTACGCTGCACGGCCACCGCCCGCTCCCAAGGCTGAGCGACGCAAGCCTACGATTAAGGCGACGAAGGCTGCCATCACGCTAGTGCGTATTCGCTCGAGATGGCTTTTGTATGATCGACGGAACTCAGGGGCTCCCTTACGTATCATAGACACCAGCCGCGATGCAACGGCTCCGCGCGTTGTTGAAGGGTCCGACACCGCAGCTCATCCGGATCGGCGTGAGGAATAAGGGCTGTGCGGGCCTGTCGTACCACCTGGAATACGTCGAGCACCCGGGCAAGTTTGACGAGGTCGTGGAGCAGGACGGCGTTAAGGTGCTCATCGACAGCAAGGCGCTGTTCTCGATCATCGGCAGCGAGATGGACTGGCATGAGGATCCGCTCAGGTGCGTTGCGCTGCCTGTTGTTTGTGATGTTCTGAGCAGCGCGCTTACATTGGTGAATGGTGATGTGTAGTGCCAAGTTCACCTTCAAGAACCCGAACATCAAGGACGCGTGTGGATGCGGAGAGTCGTTCAGCGTCGGCTCGTGATGTTTTTATTGCGTGCTTGCTTCTATATCCCCCGTATCAACTCATCCGACTACCTCCCGTCGCCGTCGACTCTCATCATCACACGAGCCCGTTCTCATCGCATCATGAACCGTGTAACATTATTGCATTACATCCATCTAATCAATAGATGCTCCCTTCTTCACGCTATCTACGAATCGCAGCGCCGTTGATATCATTTCGATGTTGGCCGATCGTGCAGCTTAATGGCTCTGTTGGTGAGGCGACTCGTCATGTGAAACCTCTATCGCAGCGCGCGAGGTGCTCTGCGCAGTACTGGGGCATCCAGTTTCCAATACTTATGCTATCCGTGAGCGCCCATCTGCCAAACCTTACCCTCTAGGCCTTATATATGCGATGAGTCGCGCGCCGATGGGCATTCTCAAAGTCTCTCCGAGTGCTGTTCTGTTTTGCATTGAGTGTTGTCTCCGGCGTTGACACCTCTACAATGTCGAACGCGTCAGCTGCAAGCATATTGGCTCAGGAAGAAGCGGACACCTTACAGCTAACGTGAGAACGACGATACTTTCCGAGGCGTTATCGACGAGCTCACGATCACTGTCACAGATACGCCAACAACTACTGTTTTCTCGCGGTTACTGGTACGCGCCAGGGTCGCACCACTCTAAGCGATCGAGCTCGACTTACAGACTGGACATGTTCAGCCTTTATCTTCTTTGAGTACATTGTGACTTTCTCTGAAGAGGTTCACGTCATCTGGGGAGCCAGGTTGACCACTGTCACGATCATCTTTACCCTCAACCGTTATCTGCTCATCGTACAAGGCCTTAATTTTGCACTTAATGCTGTCTGGTGGCATACTCCACTGGTAAGTCATGTTCTGTCGTGCTACGAGTGGATCGAGCACTGATGATCTATGCGCAAACAGAGGTGAGCGGCGACGACCGCGCTGTACGTTCAGCGCAGTTAATAGAATGTCACAGCTGTGAGGCTGTTAACTTGTTGGTAAACGTGACGATCGTTCTTCTTGAGGCTGTGGCAGCAAGTTAGAGAGTGTTTGACCTCAAATTTCACGAAGAGACTGATCGGTAAATTGTTAGGCTTTTCCGCGTTTCGCACATATGCCATTAGTGGACACCAGATTGTCCCTGCGTTGCTGGTCTTGCTACTGGGGCTAGGGCCAGCCGGCGTCAACGTCGTGAGTATATATGTTCTCGGCTATCGTATCTCTGTTGAGCACCTCGGGCAGTACACATATACAAGACTTTCATACGCGTTCGTCGGTTACGCAGGCAGCTATCCAGTTTGTGAATTTAACGACCCCGAGTCCATCGCGATACAGAACAAGTAAGTGCCACCTCCACCTCTCCGACGTTGGCACTCCTAGGACTTGCCTTCTTTCGCATAGACGTGAGTTTGAAAACCTATGAGTTGTTGCTCCGACACGCACCGTTACTGCAGTTGTCCTCATCGCGCGCATCTGCCCGGCTGTATCCGATCTGATCGTGGTCCTTGTCACTTGGTTCAAAACATTCCGACTCGCCATAGCAGTGCGGAAGTCACGGATAACAGGATCGATCGCGACATTGTTGATCAGAGACGGTGAGTACGTGTGGCCCTCTGAATGCACGCTATGCCTAACAAGCAGCCAATTCAAGGCACGCTCTACTTCATGTATGTCGAGCCCTGTCACAGTGGCTTTTCATGACTGTTCTTCCACCATTCATTAGGGCCCTTTTGTTTCTCAACATCCTCGAGATCGTGATCAAAGTTCGCTACGAGAATTCACAGGCGAGTTTACTCATACAAATGCATGGCCACTCTAAGGTTAACGTGCAAGCAGAATTACGCAAACTACGTCACACTTTTCCTGCTACCGTAAGTGACTTGATCATACCCAATTCAGCCGAACTCATGCTTACCGAGTCAATCAGAATCTCATCAATCCTGGTGTCGCGCTTCATCCTCAACCTACGCCAGGTGTCCCTCGGCAGCATGGGCTTGAATACGATTTCTCACAGCACCCTGAACACGCCGGACATTCCCTCTCGCCTGGTTGGCAACATTGGCGCCGAGCTCCAACACACGTCCCTTGTTTTTGAGAATGTCGAGGATGATGCCGAAGACGAGCAGAATACCAGTGAGGACTGTGAGGCCTACGAGCTGGCGCAGGTGCAGTAGTCATCGTACGAGCTATGCGATCGTTTTTGATGGCCGATCGTACAACTCGATGGCGTTGTTGGATAAAGGCGACTCGCCATGTGAATGACCGTAGTCAACGGGAGACGACCGAGCACCACTGGATGATGTGGTGATGTCTCGCCGGAATGGACATCTTCGTCGATGTGTGTCGTCCCTGCCTGCATGTGAATGGTTCCTTCGTCGAACTTCTAACTTTGAAGCAACACCCCTGCGACCTCAAGAAAGACGTTGAACCAAATCCTACAAGCAAGAAGAGACATTGGAAGGGCTCTGTCTCACTGTGTCTCACTGGTTATACTTTGTCTCACTGATTATACTTCGACTGAACTGTAAAGGTGTAAATGGGTCGATGAATCGACGTGTGTTTAAGACTCTGCAAGCCATCTGCCGGTGATTCTGTCTCGCAGATACCAATTAAATATCAACGATGCGGAGACGCTAGTAGGACTCCGGCACGAAAGCTTGGAACGGACCGCAACATAGGCAACGTTTATGGGCCAGATCGCTTTACTCACAAGGAGGCTGGAGAGGGGAGATTGCATTCCGACAGATGTACTTTACAACGACACAGATTAGTATAACATGATAGCTTGCGAATTTTACACTAGCAATATATTGCCGTCTCCGACAACGCTCACATACATATCGCACAAGGGAGGACCGCGGTCGGTGGAAGCAGGTAAGTAACACAGTCAAGCAGCCAGATTAAGACTCGAGGAACTCCCTGCGCACGTCTGCGAACGCAGCGGCACCGCAGCCGAGCAGGCCGAGCTGCACGACGCATGCGCCTGCCTGGCAGAAGAGCGTCTCTAGAGTGGGATGCACAGGTCGACCCTGAGATTCTAAAAGAGCGAAAACCACGTCAGCCCAGTGTGTTGATTCCGCGTAAAAGCCGCTTACCAAGGATCGCCCTGTTCACTTCCTCGGCCAGCTCAACCCGCGCTTCCTGTCCTGCTATCGCACCGACCTCCCCGCCCACACTCTCAGGGTCCTCATACGCAACGAGCCCAAACGTGCGTCGCAAATGCGTGCGCACGGCAGGGCGCGTGTCGGTCTTGTAGTCCGCCTCCAACGCCTGTCCGTATGAAAGTGCCGTGTGCAGCGCAGATTTTGCGATCTCTGCGAGCGTGAAAGGTAGTACAGCGGCTGAAGCAGGCTTGGAGACTGTACCAATGACTGCCGTCGAAGATCCATTCAGAACAGACGAAGAAAGGGCCTCGGGCGACGGCTCGTCCACTTCCATCGCGCCCTCTCCATCCGCGAGTGTCTCTTCGTCCATCATCATGTCTTCCATAGGGTCAACAGCCACAATAGGCATCGCGCTATCCGCGGGCCTCGCTTGCTTCTCCTTCTCTGCTTCCTTCACCCTGCGGAGCGCGTCGCCCGCCTTGAGCACGAGCTCAACGAACTTGCGGCAGCGCAGGCGGAAGAGCAGCAGACCGCCTTGTGCGTTGAGTGCGTGATGATAGTGTGCACGCAGGGCATCCAGCGCCGTGTCAACGTCACCAGAGCGGACTGCTTGGAGGATGGACAGACGCGTCTCCAGGTCCACCGTTTCAGGATCGACGGAGCCGAAGTCGTCGATTTCTTTCAGACCACTGAAAGAAAGGGGCGCGTCGTATTGCAGCGTGGAAGAGCTGGCACGCGGTGCGTCGTCCGTGTCCATGGCCTCCTCCATTCTGTTCCTCTCTGAAGGACCGACGAGCCCTCTGTCCTTTGCAGACTGCACCCGGAACGCACGCGCCGTTCGCGCATACCCATGATGTTCGAGATAACCCATGACGAGCTTCTTCAAAATCGCCCTCGTCTCTTCCTCGCTCTCGCTTGTCTCCGCCGTCGGAGCAGCAGACACAGGCTTCTCACCAGCGCTCTCTTCATCGTGCGTCTGCGCGCCCGTGCTGACCATGGCTCCGGGCATCTCCCCCCGCATGATGCCCGCCCATTTCGCATCCCGCTGAGTGCGAACGTAGTTGGAGATGTCGAAGCGGAACGGCGCGCTGCCAAAGTTGACGCGGATCGATTCGGGCAAGTGACGCATACCAACGGAGGGAAACAACTCCAGCGTCTCCGTCGGTACGTCGTTGAACACCATGCCTGGGTGCGAGAACGCGATCAGTTCCTGTCATCGAGACTAACGATCGGACTCACTAATGAATGCTCCGTTCTTGGTGTAGAATGCACGATTTTGACCAAAGTCGATACCGCAGCCGATCACATCTCCGGCTGATGCGAGTGAGTCATATTACTACGAAGAGCGAAGTAGAACGCTTACAGTCAAAGGTGGGTCCATACGCTGACCCATCTCTCGAACCGGAGAAGCTGTAGCCATCATCCGCGTGGTATCCCCATGAATTCGGCTCCCATCCTGGGAGTCGGCTCAAGCGCACGGCCGGGCTTGAGAAGCCTACGCTGATGTGACTGCATGATGCAAGTCAGCCAGGTCCAAGCAATCGACAGAACCATACGTACCCTTTTGGACCGCGTTGCAGGATCTCCACCTCATAGTAGTAGATGCCGCACGCTGGCGGAATGGGAAAATTGGCGCGCACTGCAGCGCCATCGCGATCTATCGTGAGCGACGGACCTACGTGACTAGAGGTCAGGCATATGTCTACGAGTGCGGCATCCGCTCAGAGGCAGCATGTATGCGCGTACGCACCACAGAAAGTCACCTCGCGTCCGTCCGAGGAGATCGTGAGCGAGGTGTGTCGATCCTGTTCGCTCCATCGCGTGGGCAGCCGCAGCACCGGATGTGATGGGAGAACGCTCACTACGCTTTCCGGCGCAGGCTGGGGGAGCTGAGGAGGCGGGCTTGGACTTGCTGTCCCGTCGGACTCGCTGTCGACCACAGGTGTCGTCGAATGGCTGAGATATGCACGCTGGGTGTGGATGGGGAGTGGCGCGTGCGGGTGAACTGCCGCTATGGGGCCTCTTGCGGGCGGCGCGGTCGCCGGAGCATCGGTCTGGATGAAGTCACGCAGGGCAGAATATTCGAGGTATGCAGGGCGTGCGAACGACTGCGCGTTCCCGCTCGTCTCGGTATGCGGCGCGGGGAAGGAGCGCGGAAACGGCGAGGGGAGGAGGGAGCCTGCCGGGAGCGAGGCAGAGATGCGTGGCGCTGTGGGCACCGTTGGCGAGCGCATGCTCTCGGCCGTGCGACGCGGGCGGGGAAACGGCGGGACAATCGTTGCGGCTGCGGTTGGTACACAGACTGCATCGCGGGCGGGGTTAGAGGTGCTGCTTGCACGGATGATGCGCGGCTGGAAGGTGGGGACATCCGAGGAGGCGTTTGCAAGGGAGCTGGGGGGAGCCCCCGGGCGCTGTGTGCGCACCGTTAGCAACGTGGCTGATGAATAACTGCCCATTACGGGTCGTGTGCTTGATGAAGAGGTGCTTAAAGTGCTGCGAACCGGGCTCGTGCTTGGGCCCCGCAGCCTGCGCTCGTCAGGGCTGCGTGAGACGCCGCTGCTCGTGCGCCGCGGGCGAACGGAGGGGACGAGAGCTGAGCCTTGACTAGCTTGACGGGCGAATGGCATCGAAAACACATCCTCCAGGCTGCGTGCTGCCGAACTCGACGGGGGGATAGGGATGCTCGCTGAGCGCGAGTGTCGGGTCGTCATGATCGTCGGAGAGAATGATCCTTCGACCTGGCACTCTCAGCAGGAAAAGGTTCGAGATAAAGAGGAAGAGCGAGCTCGGTTGGCGATGGGAAAATAGATGGGGGTGATTGAGCAATGTATGTGAGGAGACGAGGCAAGTGACCTCGCCCGGCCCAGCTGACCAGGCTCTGTATCTTTTGCCACAGGCAATTTTCCCACTACGATCAACGGTTTCCTGAGCAAGAATTCAGCAATCCAAATTCAATAAACGAAAAGCATTTTGCCTATAGGAGTGATAAAATGGTAGCAGACTCGGGTGGAGAGCAGCAATCCAGGTAGAATCCAGGTGGCGGTATAATCGTAACCGCTGAATCATTGAGCGCTAAAATGTGTGCAACGTCTTTGGCCCAACAAGCCACACAATGGAGCCCGGCACTGCATGAACAATCTCACTGAAACAAGTGCACATTTATTCACGGCGAACCGCTTAGCATTGATTCTCTTGCGGGAGTTCTAAGTATACATATCATGGATCTACGTCTGTTGTGATCGCCCACTCTCAGCCACCAATGACAAACAGACGCAAGCAATCACGGTCTGTTTTTGGAAATGTGCGTGGCTACCTTAAGCTGGCGACGCCGTTCCTCTGCTTGAGCTTGAACTCTTTCGTCTGCTATGTCTTCATCGCCGCCTGCTGATGATGGATTTACCCACCAGCTGGCCATCACGCTATCTAGAGCTCTTAATCTTTTGAACCCGAACGATCTGCTCGCTCGCCGAGTGCAAGACATTGCAACGACGAACTCTCTGGAGAGCTTTACAACTGGTGTGTTCTCCCATAATGTTGACGTCTTCGTGTTTTAATGGATGTTTCTCTAGCTGCAAAGTCTTTTGGCAAGTTCAAAGACTCCTTCCTTGCTGAGCTGTATTCCGAGATTACCGCACATGCTAAGCAGGAAGCAGCGGGACATGTTCCTCAGCCGGTTCAAGGCATTGTCGTACACGATAGTGAGGTACTCGAGCCGGAGCCTGTGCGACAGGGAGGCTTGATGCGTGATGATGCTGTACGTTGTTGAAATCAAAGCTTTGTTCCCAGAGTGCTGACAGGGTGACTAACAGAGACATACATTCCGTCAACCTGCGAAGCCGATTGAGCCTCCAACGCCCAGAGCTTCTGTACTAGGGCTAGACGTACTTGCTCAAGAGAAGCGTGCACAAGCAGCTGCGAATGGAGAGGGAAGCAGAAAGCGGCAGAAGTTGGATGATAATTCGGAGCCCGTGTTCAAAGGTGAGTGGTTCGTCGCCGTTCAGGCAGTGTCTTCGTGGAAGCGTAAAAGCCATGAAGTGTCCATGTTTTTGTCGTTGGGCATCTACTCCAATTGCAATTGGAAATAGCAGCAGGAATACCGGTGAAGATGAGGGTCAAGCAGGTCAGAGACGCAGATAGCGCTTGTGCTCTTAAGCGTTGAATTGTGCGCTGAGAGCAGTGTGTGCATTTGCAGTCATGGCAGTCTGAATCCCTTACGTTTTCCACAAGACGCTGTGCTGTACTGGACATATACTGACGTTATGATGCGCTTTGCCAGTCCCTAGCTTGCCTCTCTCACGGACAGCCAACATTCGTCAGCGCGGAGAGGAGACCCCATCACATCCAGGTGGTCTCTCAGAGACCGCCCGAAACAGGCTGGAGGAGTTCAGGCGTAAACGAGAACGAGGTGGGTAGCTCATCTGTTGCGCGATATCAACATCAACGTCTGACCCATTTAATCTGTAGAGGGGATCAGAGCTCAGAACGAGCGACGTGATACGGGTCCTCGGGGGCTTGGCGACTTCCAGCGACGCTCAAACCGCGACCGGCCTGGCGACCGTCGTCGGGATTACGACAGGGGCCACGACAGGGGCCGAGACAGACGAGGATGGGACGCCACTCCGCGCTCGGAGCGTGGTGGCCGCGAAGACGTACCAAGCGTGCGGGTGCCGAACATCGGCTGGGATGCGACGCCGCGGCGACTCTCCTCGCCATCATTGTCTACGCCCATGCGTAATCGCCGATGGGACGCACCGACGCCCCGTCGGCGCTCGCCGACGGAAGAGGAGGACGAGGAGGAAGTGAAAGAGATGGGGTTGGATGCGCATGAGTGGGAGGAAGAGCAGATACGCCTGGATCGGGATTGGTATATGGGCGCGGAGGAGGGTAGTATGGCTGATGAGGAGTTCAACCCGTTGGCGCAGTATGAGGACTTGAGTGCGGTCAGGGAAGCTGAGGCTGCGACCAAGAGGGTGAAGAAGATTTCTGCGAAACAGGCGCAATACGTAAGTGCTGTATTGCTGTATGCGCGACTTCTCAGGTGGTTGACATGTCTTCTCCACAGAATGCGGACAATGACCTCTGGGAGGCTAATCGAATGCTCACGTCTGGTGTGGCGACACGGAAGCCGATTGATCTCTCCTTTGAGGACGAGTCCGAATCGTCCGTACACGTTATGGTCCACGACCTCAAGCCTCCATTCCTAGACGGGCGAACCGTTTTTACGCGACAGCTTGAGCCAATCAATCCCGTACGCGACCTTACCAGTGATATGGCCATTTTCGCCCGGAAGGGCAGTGCTCTCGTGAAAGAGAAGCGTGAGCAGGCGGAGCGCGCTAAAGCCGCTGCCAAGCTCGCTGCACTTGGAGGGACTGCGCTCGGAAACATCATGGGCGTGCAAGACGAAGAGGCACAAGCCGAGGGTGAGTTTTCCTCCCTTATTTCTTTCCGTGTATATTCGGGTGGACATTCACGTAGTTTCATTTGATCCGTTCCTCATTGTGCAGCTGAAGCAGAGGCGAAGGTTAAAGCGGGCGAGAGCGAAGACTATAAGGGGGAGTCGAAGTTCGCGACACATTTGAAGGCTGCCGCGGGTATGAGTACGTTTTCCCGTACAAGGACGCTTAAGGAGCAGCGCGAGTACTTGCCGGCCTTCGCGTGTCGCGAAGAGCTTATGAAAGTCATTCGCGATAATCAAGGTACGTTTCAAATCCTTCGTGTGGATATATGCGTCTAATTTAAGCGTGTGCAGTCATCGTTGTTGTCGGAGAGACCGGCTCCGGAAAGACCACCCAGCTTGCACAGTTCTTGTACGAGGACGGATACTGTACATATGGCATTGTTGGTTGCACCCAGCCTCGTCGTGTCGCTGCTATGTCTGTAGCGAAGCGAGTGAGCGAGGAGATGGAGGTCAGTTCGTATTCGCATTCTACTGTCGAGCTTTGTCTCACAATGTATCCGTTTACAGTGCAAGCTCGGGTCCACAGTGGGTTACGCTATCCGATTCGAGGACTGTACATCGACCGAGACGAAGATCAAGTGTAAGTGTTTTGCGATCGATCAGTGGATTGTCCCTGACGGCGTTTGTATTGGACAGACATGACTGACGGTGTCCTCCTCCGCGAGTCACTGAACGAAGGCGACTTGGACCGATACAGCATCATCATCCTTGACGAAGCTCATGAACGTTCCCTGAGTACGGATGTGCTGATGGGTCTACTCCGTAAGAGTGAGTATAATCCTCATGTTATGCCATAATGCAGCTGCTGATGCGCCTCCAATTGCAGTCCTGTCGCGTCGCAGAGACTTAAAGTTAATCGTCACATCTGCCACGATGAACGCGGAGAAGGTGAGCCGCAAGCATATATGCAGTGTTATATCTCCCGCTGACGCTCTCGTACTTGCATAGTTTTCCACCTTCTACGGCAACGCGCCGACGTTCACCATCCCCGGACGGACATTCCCTGTAGAGGTCTTCCACGCGAAATCACCATGCGAGGACTACGTCGATAGCGCGGTGAAACAGGTGTTGCAGATCCATCTCTCGCTCCCTCCAGGCGATATTCTGGTGTTCATGACTGGTCAGGAGGATATCGAGGTGACTTGTCAGGTGGTTCAAGGTATTTGAGCAGAAGTTTTCTGCGCGTTATGGTCGGTGGCTGAACGGTGTGTTTTGTAGAGCGTTTATCACAACTGGACGAGCCCGCGCCTATTGCCGTGCTTCCAATCTATTCGCAAATGCCAGCAGACCTGCAGGCGAAGATCTTCGAACCTACATCGGATGGGAGGCGGAAGGTCATCGTCGCGACTAACATTGCTGAGACCTCGCTGACCGGTAAGTCAGTTTTTTTAAATAAGCTGTCATATTTCTTATCACGCATGATCTAGTCGACGGCATCCTGTATGTCGTGGATGCGGGATACTCCAAGCTCAAAGTCTACAACCCGAAAGTTGGTATGGACGCACTCCAGATCACGCCAATCAGCCAGGCGAATGCAAACCAACGCACTGGTCGAGCTGGACGTACTGGCAGTGGGTTAGTCTTCCTTGTCTTCTGCATTATGCTCAATTGACTCATGGCTGTTCTCCTGCAGGTTCTGCTACCGGTTGTATACTGAGATGGCGTACCGCAACGAGATGTTTGCAAACACCATTCCGGAGATTCAGAGGACGAACCTGGCGAACACGGTTCTATTGTTGAAGTCACTCGGCGTGAAGAATTTGTTGGAGTTTGACTTCATGGATCCACCTCCTCAGGTACGTAGGACATGTTCCGGCGTATGGGCAATATCTAACGGGCTGTCTTGTCTAGGCAAATATGCTCAACTCCATGTATCAGCTATGGGTGCTCGGGGCCCTTGACAACGTCGGCGATCTCACACCTGTCGGGCGGAAGATGTCCGAGTTTCCGATGGAGCCGTCAATGGCAAAGATGCTTATCGTCTCGGTCGAGTACAAATGTTCGGCGGAGATGCTCACTATCGTATCTATGCTCTCTGTGCCGAGCGTTTTCTATCGACCAAAGGAACGTATGGAAGAGGCAGACGCCGCAAGGGAGAAGTTCAATGTACCGGAAAGTGATCATCTGACGTTGCTGAACGTCTTCTCTCAATGGAAGAGCCATGGGTCAGTCTTTCAGCGGACCTGGCTTCAGTTTACGTTTCTGACTTCTTGCTTTCTCGATCCAGATATCGCGATGATTGGAGTATCCGACATTTCTTGCATCCGAAGTTGCTTCGGAAAGCGAGGGAAGTCCGTGCCCAGCTGGAAGACATCATGAAGTTCCAGAAGATGGAGATCATTTCTGTTGGTACCGACTTCGATGTCATCAGGTAAGTAAATATCTTTCTTTGGCGTAGCCGGCGTTTTACAGATTTATTTCTGCAGGAAAGCGATAACGGCGGGCTACTTCCACCAAGCGGCCAGAGTGAAGGGTATCGGCGAATATGTCAACATTCGGACTGGTCTGCCGACACACCTGCACCCGACCAGTGCACTGTATGGATTGGGCTGTAAGTCACACCGTTCCTGTTCTATGCTCTTCTTATTCTGATTTTACCTTTCGCAGATACGCCCACCTACGTCGTCTATCACGAGTTGATCTTGACGTCCAAGGAGTATATGACTCAAGTCACAGCTGTCGACGCGTATTGGCTAGGTGAGCTCGTGTTGCTATTTTCATTCGTTCAACTGTTACTGAGTATTTATCCACAGCGGAGCTCGGATCTGTCTTCTACTCAGTAAAGGAGAAGAATTTCGATGAACATGGCAACAGACGTGCCACCGATCGAGAGTTCTCCAAGAAAGCGGAGTTGGAGACAGAGATGGCCAGGCAGCGAGAGGAGTGAGTTCTTTCCTCATGTCATCGAAGCCTTGTCTTACGTGAAACCGCCAGGACTGCGAAGAGAAAGCAAGATGAAGCATTGGCGGTGAAGATCGCGAGCGGTTCCAGCTCCAAGATCATCGTCCCTGGCACGCCGAGGCACACTGGCATTGGTGCCGGTGCGCGAGTGACGCAAACACCCAGACGTCGGGTTGGTATATAGTGTATGCGTTCTCTGTAATTTCGCCGTTAGAATCCTATCCTATGTACTTGATCCTTCTGAATTTGCATGTCCATCGGAAATAAGATCCTCGCAATTGTCATAAGCATCCCGAAAGGCTGGTTGTATATTATAGCAGATCTTGTACAGCGCAGGCAGAAGCTAGTCGATGTAAAGATATTGTATCCTGGCAAGTTAGCACCAGTGTGGGTCTGTTGATATCATCCTACGATTCGACAGCATGTCTTCTAGCAATAGATATGACAAAATCAAACCGCGCTTTCGATGCACAACTGCGCACCGTGTAGCGCGTTCACGGGTCGTTACAAGAACGCTTGCGCTTGAAGATTCCAAATACGTGCGTATTCTCCATCCCGTTTGAGTAGTTCCTGGTGGGTACCAGATTCCACAATGACCGAGTCGTTGATGTACCTGTCCCAAAGACATCAGTTAGGTTAAAAGCTCACGTATGGCAACTACGTGGCCATACAGTATTAGATCTGCATGCTTTGTGAGATTGCCGAAACGATGTGAGGAGAAAAGCATAGTCTTGTTGCCCCGCAAGTCGCGTAGCCTGGCAAAGAGATCTATAGAAACATAAGCACAGTAAGGAAACGATATGTGAGAAGACAATGCACCGTGCTCTGCAGTCGGATCCAATGACGCGCTTGGCTCATCGAAGAGCAGCAATCCCACCGTCGATTCCTCCGAAACGACTGATCGCATGAACGATCGCGCACTACAGGCCAGTGAGTATTGCCTTAGAATTCATGCATCGTTCCACACTCACACGGCGAGCCTTTGCATCTGTCCGCCGCTCAACGATGTCCCGCTGTTGGACTGGATCCTGCCCGCACCACGAACAGCACTGAAGTCCACAGGTCTTCCGAACAGGGTGCGCGTACCTTCTGGCAGGCTCGAATAGTAGTCGTTGACCGGCCTGTCGAGATACGTGTCGAAACCTTCCGGCAGGCGCTCGATGAATTCCTCAGCACCGCCAAGCTTCGCGGCGAGACGGACGTGGTCGTCATTTTTGGCATCGGCCGGGTTACCTAGCGCGATGTTGTCGCGGATCTATGTAATACCACCGGGTGGTCAGTCTGTGACGTCGGATCTGCGAGCTTGAGATGACGGACGACACTCACGGATAAGGGGAAGTGTGTGTAATCCTGGAAGAGGACCGATACGGACTGACGCAGGTCGGTCAACCTGAACGAGCGGATGTCTCGCCCATCTATCAAGATTTCGCCTTCCTCTACGTCATACAGGCGTATAAGTAGCTTGAGAATGGTGCTTTTCCCTGACCCGTTCGCGCCAACGATGACCTTGTGCTACATGAGTGTACGGCTTCTCACCGGATGAGAACCATCTCTTGTCCACTCACGCAGAGTTGTCCTGGAGATAGCCTGAAGGACAGGTCTCGAACCGCATAATTCTCGGCGCCAGGATAGCGGAATGAGACATTTCTGCCAAAGCTCAGATGTGCTGAGACATACGAACGGACAGCGGTGGGAGCTCACTTGAACTCGACAGATATTCCTCCCTTGACCTTTTGTGTATCTTCCGGAAATGGCACATTGCCGTCAGGGACGCGATTAGGAATGTTGACGATGTTGTACAGCTTCCGCACGGTTGCGAGCTGATCAGCGATTGATCCGAATTGTTCGATAAATCGGTACACGGTCCAGCCAAAGTGTTGCGTCGTCTGCTGGATGAGATTGAGAGACGCAAGTGACACGGGTATTGACGCTGGATATTGGACGGCGCGGAGTGCGAAGACGATCTAAGGGAGGGGAAATCCCCGTCAAATTGCCAAGGAACTTCGATTGCGGCGTCTGACACACCTGTGGTAGCTCCTTCCATGGTTCCTTGAGCAGAGACGTCACTGTAAGCCTATCGCGAAACTTGTATTCACGCATAACCTCCCAGAAGTCACCGGCGCGGTCACCTACGCGCTGAGCTGCTTCCTGAAATTCTGAACGATCGATAAAATGAGCGGTTAATAAGCGAGCTCAATGGTATGTACAGTCACCTGAAGTACAGTACCCCGCCAAGTTTCCGGCAACGAACTCCTTACGATGCTTCGGATTGCTGACCAATCTCTTCATGCCTTGCATTCTGATGTAGTCCTCGTTTCTAGTAGTGGCTGCCCATACTGAGCAGCATCTCAACCTTCAGGCTGAAGCAGTGCATGTGACAGTCGATATCTTACCTCCGGAATTCATGTCGGAGAACTTGTTGCTGAACAGCCAATCCATGACTGTATGAGACAAACTGATACATGCAAGAAGTGGACCATCTAGCTGTGTTCGCAAAATGCCTGCGAGTACAGATACCTGAGATACGATCAGCACGGCGCTAGTGACAGCAGAGGATACCATGCTGAACGTGTCCCATGCAATACCACCACGAGATGATGTGCTAGCTTCTTCAAGCTGACGTTGAACCGCAGGGTCTTCGAACGTCGGCAGGTCTAGCCGAGCTCGGGCGTAGAATAGGTGGACGGAGTAGTGCTGTTTCAAGCGAGCGCTGAGCGGATAGGATATGCGCTTTATACCATAGCTGAGGAGACGACCAACAATCGCACAGCCCATTCTGCCGAGGGATACTCTTAGAAGGAGATCCTTGTCGACTGTTCTAGTGTCGACTGCTGTTTGCACCTAGAACAACGACTCAGTGTCAACAACGATGTGGGCGATCAGTCTGAGACGAACGATCGTGAGCAGCTGGCCGGAAAACCTAATGGGAGATGCTCAACACATTTGAGGAGCATCGTTATGAGAACTTATGCCGGCTTACCATAGCGATGCAGCGGGTATCATAGAATTGATGAGTTCGAGGACCACGTAAGCGATCAAAAGCGTCCAGCAGTTCCTGATGCCTGAGATATCCTTCATCATTTGCCAAACGTACGGCAGACTCTGGGTCGTCTCGAAGTAGTGCTCAAGTCTAGACGTTCCAGGAACGTTCCAGCCAAGTATTGGTATCTTTTCAGTGTAATAGTCCCATACTCCAATGCGCATATGCTTGACGCGTTTAGTGTCCTCGGGATTGAAAGTTCCCTTGCGGTTGGTGACATTTTGACGTCGCGGTCGTCTCATTTGGACACACTATTTCGCACTGCAAATAAAAATGCAGGTGTAAAGTCAGGTTTTTGAAGGGTGAGTTGAAGGGAGAAGTTGCCTCACGTTTCGGAATCTGCGCGCAGTAATCGTTGGGTTTACGAGCGCTGAGATATACCACGTGACCACCTTTGCCTTCGTGCACACGCTAATTTTGGCAGGTGTGGTAGTCAGTGAGGCATTTGTGCGACGAGTCGTGCGAGAGTGCTACTCCTCATCACGATATCGGTCTCTGCGCTCTTAATGGTCCTTCGTCCATGGTTAATGTCTCTCTGAATGCTTTTGAGGCTTGCCGCCATGTTGCCTTTGCACCTTATGAAGCCATTTCGAGCCATTCGATACCAACTATCACTTCATCGGCTCAGCGAAATATGCTCGCCGAGTGATTTCATACCATTGGCATAATTCCCTCATCATCAGCGAGGAACTTTCTCAGATTGTGGGATTGTGGGTGGTGCTAGTGTCCGTGCTGACTGCTATGGTCCATGGAGAAGGCACCCGAGCGTCAGAGTCTTGCCGTTAAGACTCATCAACTTGAACCCGGGGTCCAACCTCATCAGTGCGTTCTGCCTCATGCCCTTCTTAGCGTGTCCTCAATGCTCTTCAGCCAAACATAGACCATCTTCTACTCTCCAATCGTGTGTCGCGCATTAAAGCCGCAACCAGGCTTTAAATGAAATTATGGGAGCCTGCATGACCACGGCCTCCAGCCGAGACTGGAGAGCAGTATGGCGCTAGTTGGTTGCTGCCAGGAGCAATGACCAGTCCGGTACTTGTCTTTCCAGTTCCACAGCAGTGACTGCTTCAGGCAGGTCTCCGGGCAGTACATTATGCTCGCATGACACATACATCACACAGCCAGGTCATAATGTTGCCCGGGATCGCGCAGAAACCGCTCTCTACGGTTGCGGCATTTGCCGGCCCTGCATAATTCCGCTGAGTCACGCAAAATTCCCTCATTCGCGTGATGTTCCTCCGTGACCCCGTGTGACTGCGACAGTCCCGGGAACCCTATCGGTTGTGCATTCTTAGAGCGTTCCACCATCAGTCCGAGGACAGCTTGCCTTCTCATCCAGACACTCTCTACCCAGACGTTCTCTACCTTGAGTGATCACTCATGGTGAGCTTGCTCATCAATCTCGTAATGTGCTTTATTCATTCTTCCCAAACCAGGTCTACATAAACGATCAGAAATATGCATGGTACTGCCTCTACTTTACCCCTCAATCCGTGATCGTTTGTATTGATCTCAACGTTCAAGCGAGTCATGCATCAAAGGACACCGTTCCTCCTCATGCCAACACGCGGACAGACCTCTCTTTGAAATCAAGAAGAAGGGCCGTCCCGTTTCGCAATGCGAGAAGTGCCGAGAATTGCGCAAGACGAAGCGGATGCACAACAAGTGCAATTGTTCGGCGCTGTCCAGTAGCACCGCGACGTCTCATCCTATTGTTGGAGAGTCGTCCACGAAGCCCATGTCGAAGTGTGCGTGTGTTGAAAATGTTGTTCTGTAAATGCAACTGACATGATATGCATTACCGCGATATTTAGCCCGCAGATTCAAGCCCATTGCTCCTGCACTACCACATGGCATCAGAGGGCTGACGAATGGGCAAGACTTCGTAAATATTGTGGGCTCCGAGATGACAGTTGAAGGTTCGTAAGTTTCTCTCATTTGCGGTAAAATGTTTCGGAAAACTCGTTGAGCAGATACGACCATTGGTATCTGCCCGTGCAAGAACACTCTTGGCTGCCAATGCGAAAGCTCTGATCAGGCCGCCGAAAACGTCTCCACATCCACTCCACAAACTTCCATCCAACAAGGAAACGGCCTCGCAGCCCTCGCAGAAGCTGCGGCTTTCTGCTGCAGTCAGGCAGTCTCTGAGACGATCAGTCAGCAAGTGTCTCCTTCCGCATCGGACAAAACACGGAGGCGCCGGAAGCAGCCGCTCGATTCTGTTTCCGGGCGCTCTTCTCCTCAATTGGAAGTGGTTCAACACAAACGCTTCAAATCGGTTATGGCAAATCCTGAGACGCCCACTTCGCCGGCGAAACCGCACAACTGCATCCCCGAGCTCCCTCCTCTTCTGTATATGGGCGGTGACCCGTCTGCTTCTCCGTCGCTCGGTCGCCCGACACTACCTGTTTTCCCGCCGATTCCGCCGCTCAGCGAGATAACATCGCTCGCCGGCTCAGGATGCTGCTGCGGCGTGCAATGCGCCTGTCCAGGTTGCGTGGAGCATCGCGGCGAGGAGCACGCCTCGGAGGACTTTGACGACTGCGATGACGCTTGCGGGACGTGCGTCGATTACGAAGGGGGATTCGAGCTCCCCTCTTCCACTTCTCGAAGTATCTCTGGTTCGGGCAGCGGAGAAGTGCCTCGGACGACAGTCATCGACGAATTCTTTGCCCGGGCGGCGTCATTGCCTAGGCCGCCGAGCAGGCGCAAGACGAGCTTGGATGCGACGAACATCACCGTGTACCCGCCGACATTGTTCGTTGGCGCTCTCAAAGAGCGGGAGGAGCGCAGTGCGGCTTTCGGCCTTGTATCGCTGCCGCCCTTGCGATGCGGCTGTGCTGGAGGCTGTGGCTGCCCTGAGGGCCAATGCGGATGTGGTGACGGTTGTTCCGGTTGTTCCGAGGCTGATCAGCAGGAGGAAGTCGTTGTGCGACGCTAACATGATGTTATTGGCTTCCCGTGAGCCTCATGGATATTTGTTTTGGTGCTATGCGTTTGCTGTTGGATACTGGGATGTCGCCGTGATATCCATGTTGTCTGTCTATTCGAAAGCCATGTTGTGATTTCATATACAGTAGAAGCTTGCAGCATTGCGAGGGGCGGCGTGTTGTAACAGGTGTAGTTGTACCAAATGTTATGTACCTCCGCTCTACAAATTCCTGGGTCCGAATGCGGTTTGCGCGGCCGTAACACGTTGTAGCGCAACGTTTCGGTATATACTGTGCGATTACAAAGACAACGAGCACGGTAACATGGACAGCAGCAACAGCATAAGACAATGTATTCTGCATAACGTTCTTCTAGACCCGAGGCAATGCGACAGAGGATGATGTTCGAGGAGTACTGTACAAAGCAGAAGCGGATAAGCAAAAAAGATGGCGCGGGTCGCCGAGATCATACGCTGTCGTCGTGAAGCCTTAGCTCAATACAACATACTCAAAAGATATGAGACGTACGTGTCATCTGTTTGACCAGGTAACTTCGTGAGGAAGCGAGATCACAAATGAACGTGGGAGCCACGTACCATGATAATCCCAGCGAGTCTAAATACCGACACGGTCGAAGGATCAGCAGTGAGATTGCATGGAGACATATAGCACCAACCTTCTTCGGATTGTCAGGAGCGTGCTTCACATAGCGATCGTTACCTGGAGGTCTGCACCTTGTTCAGCGCAAAGCGACGATGTGGCAGGCATCGTAATCCCTCACCTCTCCTTCTTCTGCAGAAGTATTGCTGTCTCAGTCATGATTAAGTTGCATAGTGGAGGAAGCACATCACCTTGCATGACGCGAGCATGCTCTGTAATGTCACACAAACTGACACCACGCTCAGCACGGGCGACCAATCGTTGCCCAGTATCGATGCGCAGATCTAAAGTGGACAATTGAGTAAGACTGGAGATCTCAGTATCTGGCGAGTGATGTCGCCAAGGAACACTCATCGAGGACTCACATGGCCATTGGAATACACATGCTAGCGACGATCAATTAGCACGCCAAGTGAAGGATGACAGGAAGACCAGCCTACCGGATGTATAGGTGCTTTATATTTGTCATCCACGACGAACGTGACAGCAGGGGACGATATGGGGTATTGAGTGTCGAATTGGAACTTGAGCGCGAATATCTCGCCCTAAGGACGGACGACACCATCGGACTCTCACACTCCGTGTATGGGAAACGACGACTGACATACCACGTATACTGTGTCGCCCAGGACCTCAAGAGAGAGTAACCACGTCTGAAAGTTATCCGCGTTCAGTAGCTTGATCCCTGTGATCGCAGCGCGTGAGCGACCCGCAAGCGGTGGCAGGAGATCGGAAGCGGATAGCAGCGCACCGACTGGGGTTCCCTGCGTCTCAATCTCCCTCAGCTCTTTCTGGAGTCGTCTAGTAGATACAGCCATGGCGTTGAAGATGAAAGTATGGGTCAAAGCGTCGGTACCTCCACAATCGCTCAAGTCGGTACAACCAAAGTCACTGTTATGGCTATGATCGTGCCCCGGCGAAGCGCCCGAATGTTGATCCGCCACCGAGCCAAACAGTCACAAATCGGATGCTGCTTAAAGGTCGTGGCCCGAGCGAAAATCTCTTCAACAATGTCATCGATGCCGTCTCCGCCTTAGAGTCACTTGCTTCTCATTCATACTTTGCAGGAGATATGCAGGTGCTCGCGGGGACGCAGAACGAGCCTTCTTGCGATGCTAATAGCTGACGGTGCAAGTTTTTTCGAGGCCGTGCAGCGTAAGCTGCAAGGAACATTCTACCAGGAGAGGATTCATACTGGTATTATTACGTGTATCTCGCAGTACCTATTCACTTGTAACGCTGTTCCTACACCAGTTTCATACTCATGCCCAGAATAAATTACGCGTTCGCTGCCTGAGCAATGCCTTCCTGCGCCGCACTTTGTGCGATTTTCCTCTCTCGATCCTTGTTAATCTCATCCAGAATCTCCTTCGCGCCTGTGTCTATCAAAACGCGAGCCAATTCCTTGCCAACTGCCTCTGCTTCCTCCAAGCTCTCCACCCTCCGCTCAATGGTATGCTGCACATGCTTCGCGCCGTCCAACGACGTGACGCAACCCGTAATGGCCAAAACGCCACTCTTCCCGCCCGCGTCCGCCTTCAGCGCAGTATGCACACCCACGGGCACACTGCAACCGCCCTCGAGGACGCGGAGACACGCACGTTCTGCACGACATGACCAGTCCGCCGGCCAATGTGTGAGCGCGGCACAGAGAGCGCGTGCCTCCGCGTCGTCCTTGCGGATCTCGATGGCGAGCGCGCCCTGGGAAACAGCGTGGTAGAGGGTAGGAGGACCGAGGTCGGCCGTGATGCGGGAGCCCCAGCCAAGGCGGACCATGCCGGCCTTGGCTAAAATGAGAGCAGCGTACGGCCCGTCGGGGGCGTCGAGTTTCGCCATGCGGGTGTTTCTGGGCAAGACACAGTCAGGATAGACGGGCAGACATCGCGCGTGGACATACGCACAGGTTGCCGCGCTATAAGTAATAATATTATAAGACGCGTTCTGCATGAGCAGAAGAGATGTTGGATGAGGATAAGACTCACAACGTCCTTGAAGACCAGCTTCGGATATCGACGCTTCAATTGTGCAACCCTTCGCACACTGCTCGTACCCACCACACTGCCATCCGGCAGATCATCCAGGCTCTTCCACTCCTTGTCCTTCCGCACAATCAAACAATCCACCGGGTTCTCTCTTTCCATGACCCCAGCAATCTCGCATCCCTCCGGAAGCTCGGTCGGCACGTCCTTAAAGCTGTGTACCAGCATGTCGACTTCGCGCTCTCGAAGTGCTACTTCTAACTCCTTGGTCCATAAAGCTTTGCCGCCAAGAAGGTACAGTGCTTGCGATTGGTTCTTGTCGCCCCCAGTGGACATGAAAGAAGTCTCGAATGTGGTCGAAGGATTTTGAGCCGCCAATGCATCCCGCACGATATTCGTTTGGATTCGAGCAAGCTCCGAGGCCCTAGAGGCGAGCGTAAAAATACGCGGCTTTGATTCAGACATCCAGAAAGATGGACAACTGGTGGACCAGGCTGAGTTCACGGAATGCCGCAGACTTTGATCTAATCCCGATCACGCAAAGAGATTAGATCACGAAGTTGAAGCATAACGGATTAGATTAGATTAGACTAGATGGGCCACACTGCGCAATCGTGTAGCTGCCATTGGCTTTATCCAAACTGTACACCTCTGCAGTGTTGCAATCTGAGCCACACTAGTCCTAGAGATAGCCCGAAGACACAAGACGGTGTGCGGATATTAGGATGTCGCTGTAGCGGGTAGTATCGTACAAATCTATTTATACAGACATGTATTGCGCCATACTGTAATCCACAAGCGTGAGTCATCAGAAGAGGATCTGACCAGCTGTCTCACCTTGGGTCCTTCTTCGAATCAGTCTGCCCGTGTTCTCGAGATAGGCGTTGTTCTAGCTTCTGGAACTCATCCAGTGCGATGGTTTCCTCTTGATCAAGGACCTGGCAAAGCCGCAGTCAGGCAACATGGACTTGGCACGGATAGATGAACAAGCATACCTGCTCAACACCCTTGACCTCAGGGATATAATGCATGAGCATCCGCTCAATGCCGCTCTTCAGTGTGACCGTACTCGAATCGCACCCTCTGCAACTACCTTTCAACTTCACCTGCACGTGGCCATCGTCTGTGAACCCTCTAAACTCGATATCCCCACCGTCCTCCATGATCGCCGGTCGCACGCGGGTCTCAAGGAGCTCCTTAATCATCGCGACCGTCTCCGAGTCTGTGTCGAGTATCCGCGTGTCCTGAGGGCCTGCAGCCTCGCGGTCCTCTTCCGAGCGGAACAGTGGTTGGCCAGATGAGAAGAATTCCATGAGAATGGAGTATATTTCCGGCTTGATGACTGACCACGACGTCTCTGAATCTTTTGAGACCGTGACGAAGTCTGGTCCATAGAATACGGTGTTGACACCCTCGATGCCCATAAGCCGTATAGCCAACGGCGACTTGAGAGCAGATTTTACATCAAGAAATTCTGCTGTGCCATCATCCATGACAGGTACCCCAGGAATGAATTTGAGCGAGTCCTCATTCGGCGTGGTCTCTGTTTGGATGAACATAGACCGGTCTACAAAGCTATGAGCAATACACCCGACGCAATATACAAGAACTCAAATACAGTGCAGTGGTCTCTCCATACTGGACAACTTTCTTGCCGGATGTGTTGGAGAGAACGTTGCCAGGGTTGTGCCATGGTGTAGGTTAGCGAGGCAAGATGCAGTCGCCGACGATTCTCTCCGGGAAGCACGAAGGGACAACGGGAGCTTAGAGCGGTGACGCAGGGCGTTCCTCGATGTACTCGCGAGGGCTTTGACAGACGGGAAGGCGGATGCAGCAGACATGACGGTTTCAGATAGAAAGTGAACGATTGGATGGCCACTCTCGCGATGGAATGAGGTAAAGAGCGCCCATATAGTCACGTGATTCCTTCCAACTTCCTTATCGGAACATGATAAGATAATCCGTGCGATCTTCTCCGACACTAAGTCCGAGGAATCGGGCCCTGCCTTCACTCGCCGAGATGAGTTGTACTGAAGATTGAAGATGTGCCTCTGTTGAAAAGACTGTAGCCTTGTACTGTGATACAAAAACAAGAGGCTCAGTGTGGTTCAAACCTCACAGGTGAAATAAATGCTGATTTCGGATGTGGTCCACATGCACTGCCGCACCTGTGGAGAATCCTTATAAACAGGCTGCCTTTATATCAAGTTGTCATAGGAAATGCTGTGCATTTTTTTGAGACCAGTACTGAGATGTAGCCAAATGCATTCAGTGTCATTCTCGTAGCATCATTCGAGCTGCAACCCCCTCTCTTGATGTCGAGATAATGCTACTGCAATAACCAGCATGATTTTAATTGCTTCCATTGGCACTGTCATAACTTCCTGAAAGGTGCAACAATTGGACCTTCGTCCTGAAATGTTGAAAGTAATGTACTGCCTGTTGCTCCAGCCACTCACTGAATGTATGTGTTGATCGACATAGCAAAGCCTCTGACTGGAAAGCTGAGCCTCTTCAATCTATATGTTGCACTGTCATGTAGCCATGGCAGGGATACCATCTGAATTCTCAGGGACTTCAGTGAAGAGATGTTCCACGAACCTCACAATGAGCAATTGCTGATGGAAGATGAGAGATTAGCTGTACTGGACCAAGAAACGATGGAATGGTGGACAAAAGTTCAGGGGAGACAGAAATACAATAGATGCATAGATGAATGTATATTATCTTACATCACATAGATCAAGAACATTTAGTGATAGCTCAGCATGAAATGACAACATGCATGGGGGTGTGAAATGAGAACACCCAGGAGGGGAGGGCAAAGAGGGAAAATATGGTGGCATTATGGTCGAGTATAATGTCTCCATGTGTGTGTGCGGGAGGGGGGAGGAATGATGGCATTGGCATGGAACATAGAATGAGTGCATTGGGGAAGGGGGGTGTGGTGGCATTAGGATCGATGTGTGGGGGAGG
The DNA here is from genome assembly GCF_001632365.1 of Laetiporus sulphureus 93-53. Taxonomy (NCBI): domain Eukaryota; kingdom Fungi; phylum Basidiomycota; class Agaricomycetes; order Polyporales; family Laetiporaceae; genus Laetiporus; species Laetiporus sulphureus. The sequence continues at coordinate 316,165 of NW_024468518.1, read as the reverse complement.
GGGAGGTGACATTAGAGCTAATGAAGAGAAATATCATCAAATAGAGCCAAAGATCTGTGTAAAAGATCACCTTACTATCACCGGCCCACAATGCAATTTTTTCAGAGTTTCATGTTCTATTCTACTGTCAGTGAGCAGCCCCCTCGGAGATTTTATTCCTACAAAGATTGGGGTCTTGAGAACACTGGTAAATATCTGTGAGTGAACAGTGGATGAATCCGAGGATGACTCAGTTGCAACACTAATGCAATTGTCAAGAATCATCAGCCACTATGTGGAAACATCTTTATTTTGACAGTCCGATCTGGCACCACTGAAAATGGATGTTCTTCGATGCAGCTCTGCCATTCTCAGCTCGAATGGACCTTCTGAACCTTCCTTATTTGGGTATGGTTCTCATTCTGGCAGCCACTCACTCCTTACACTCCTCCCAGAGAATGCAGAGCTCATGCAACAGACATCAGCTTCTGTCAATATAGAGTTCATATATATACGAAGTCTACCTGAGAGCCTCATGAGACCATGATCAGCTGTATGAGCAAGCGAGCCTCAGGAAAGCATCAAAATGGGGCTCCACACTGTAATTACTCGTATCATATACCAGCAACATGCTGTTACAGTTTCAGCATCTCTTTCATGATCATGTGACAGTTTCTGTTTCATGTGACACAGCATTTATTAAATTATGGTTCATAGATCTTGAGGACATATGCTAGGGTTAGCAGTTTTTCATTTTCATTATTTACTCACTCAGGTCATGTGATCAAGACCTTCATGTTTCAGGTTTTCCATTTCACATGTACTAACATTAGCTTACCAATTACTTGGCTCACAGCGGTTAGTATTTGTCTCAGTCTATTTCATTTATGCTATGATTAGCTACAGAGGCTGTGTCGAGACCCCTTGTACTAGTATCCCAGACTGTAGGTCTGCGACTATATAAAGGGGCCAGAAACTGCAGGGAAAGATAACCTCTTCCACCTTACATTTCTAGGAATCATTCTCTGTTCTTAACCTTTGGTGCTCACTCTAATATCACTCTCAAGAGGTAGTAAGCTCGTACGCTTGCTAAGAGCCAGTACAGTAAACCTAGTAACCTGTGAGTGACGTGCAGTAGCTGTATCAAAGGCCTTAGCAAGAGGAGAGTGAATACCTCACTACTCTGTCTTGGCTATATCTGTGGACAACACTGTAAACCTTTGCTGGCAGTCTTCTACTGCTAACGGGATAGTACGAGTAACATCTATCATCTCTGCCCAATGAGTGAGGGGCTAGTACGTGTGAGAAAGCACACATGACTGAAGGTTCCCAGGGAACACTTTATAACATTTGAAAGAGGTTTTCTACAGGTCAACCTGCTCAGGTTTAGAACCACTACGCAAAAGTAGTGTCTTTGGACTGAGGCATCAAGACAGAATTCGTGAAGTAGAGAGAACACTCTGACCTGACTAGCTGGGTGGGCCTTCCTTGAGCGAGCAACCTTATTTGACCTGAGTCCTACCTCTCTAAGCTCTAGGATATGACCGATAATCAGTTATAGGGCACCAGAGAATAAAAGACCAGGACCACCAAGCACTTCAAATGGGAAGTAGGCAGGAATCCGAAGTGATTAGCTGATCACTCTAAAAAGCGAGAAAGGGAGACCACTTCTCTGTGTCATGATTTACACTGGTTAGGCTGCTGTGTCAGGTTATAAAGAAGGTAGGCTGAAACATCAAGCACTCTGTGGAGTAGGCAGAATTCACAACTGGACAGACTGCTATCCCAGCATAAAGAAGATTCAGGCCAAATTCTCTCACACAATAGAAGCCTCTGGCTGGGTGAACTTTTCAGCATAATCAGAAAAGAAATTGGTTATATGGGCTTACCAAACAGCAAAAACAAAGCGACCAGGAGTAGAGACCTCGTCTAGAGACACCAAGTGCTTTATTTGCGGAGTAGGTAGAATTCTAGGAAAACATCACGGTGACAGAGACACCAGAGCAAATTAAACTTCAAATGCAGATTAGGAGAATACTGAAGTAAATTATTCTTCACAGCGAGAGTTTTTCTTTCACAGAATGAACTCAAGCACAAGTGGTTATCTGAGCGGTAATCCAGAAGAGAAGCCCTTATCTGAGGCACACATTGACGATGTGCTAAGCCCTTTTCAGGAAAGGCAATTTGGAAACTCAAAGCTCAATCAGTGACCCTGTAGGACGTACACTGCATAGTACAAAAGCCATCAGGACTTGGTGACTGAGAACGACAAGTTTAAGTATCCAAAGCTGGTAACCAGGATCCTGTAAGGCATATACTGCGTGGTACAGTGCCATCAGAAATTCTGGGTATGGGGACATCCCTCATCGTGAGCGAAGGTGAATTTGGTTTGAGGTGTGCACTGCATGGCATGAAGCCTGCCAGATTTGACTTAATTCAAGACATGGGATCCAAGGAATCCAGAATCTGTATCTGAAAAAGATACACCAGAGACACGACTGGTGACTTCTGATGAAGAAGTTTCACCATTTACAATTCACGATGCCACAACAGAGGAGTTAAAAGACCTCTACGAAAAAAGGTTGACAGAAGCGGTTCATCTTCGACTTCAATTCAGGCTAGGAGGAGCCTATGAACCAACAGATCACCCGAGGCTAGAGCAGCTCCAGGGTGAAGTAGAAGAAATCAGACAAGTTCTTCATGGAAGGAAAAACTTTGATAAAGCATCACTTCGGAGTTTTGACAAAGCCACAGAACTTTCATGAGAAGAAGCAATTCAAGTTGATCGGCAAGAAGGTGGTTTGACGGAAACTGGTGGATTACAGTCAAGTAACCCACTTGGAGCAAGAGCAGTCCCACTCGAAAGATCTATCTCGGACAGCACTGCTAGACCAGATTCTCCAGGAATTGCAACATTTAGATGAGACCAGCCACCTCACCTACTGACTGCACCAGGAATTACATGATCAGTTTCTACTGGATCAAGACCAACCAGTACCTTCCAGTTCTCAGGAAGTATGGCTATGCACGCAAGATATGACCCAGCTCTCAGACCACCTGTTCATCCTGGAACCTGCACTGATGTAGTCTGGAATGAGTATGAACAATCACTGACACTCTATGCACAATATCAGAAAGCAATCCCCAAGCCTCCAGCTGCATGGAAAAAGAAGATGAGAAAAATCAAGGAGTTTAAGGGAGACAAGTGCGAGTTTGCCTCGTTCTTATGAAATATGGAACGATACCTCCAGGCAAATGCAGGAGTCTACAATGATGACTTTGGCAAAACTGTGTTCATCCTATTCCAAATCGACTCTTCATCTATGGCAGGAAAGTGGGCCGAGTCATGGGAGGCCCATCAAACAGCATGACACGGAAATCTTGGAATGTACCAAGACTTCAAGATGACACTCACAGAAAAGTATGGAGGTGTCGCAACTAAGGATCAAGCCTGGCAAGTACTTCTCAAAGAAAAGTACAAGCAGAACAGATAAACTGTCAATGAATATATTGGAAATCTCGATATCCTCTACTGATATGCTGAAATCGACAACAAATATGTAAAGCTCATCCACTTCAAATGAGGCCTTAACGAGAAACTTGCAGAAAAGGTCTTCATCATTGAAAGCCGATCAATGATGTATGCAGCAGCATGCAAGGCAGCAAGAAAGGTCACAGATCTTCAGGACATTCATAGTGAAAAGACCAATATCTTCAAGTTCATCTCAGGCTCTTCAGGAAGCAGAAAAAGGACAGAAAAGGAACCCGATGACATGAATGTTGACAGAATATCAGAAGAAACCCATAAAGAATGTTCTTTGAGTGAATTCTGTTACAACTACAGCAAACCAGGACATCAGGCAAACCAATGATGAAACCCAGAATATGATCCATTACAAGGTCGTGGAGGAAAGGCAACTTCATATGCCAAAACCAAGATGTTCCATTCCAGGACGAAGAAGTACTCCACATCTAGCAGACGTGAAAAGACTTCCAAGCTGACTAAATTTTACTCCAAGGGAAAGGAGAAGAAATGGCATCAAGTAAAATGAGTCAAAGAAAGTGACTTGGAGGAAAGCTCAGAAAAGTCAGAACAGAAAAGAAGAAATCATTAACAGGGTACAAAGAACTCACCCTGTCAAGCATAAAAAGATCTGCAAAATTAAGTGAATCATGGAAGAATTGGACGATTCAGAAGAAGAATCATTTGTATACCGATTCATCCCTAAGGAGGAACTTGCTCAGATACAAAGAGAGGATGCACTCGTAATGCGAGAAAAATGCATTCAGGAATGCAATATGACAATGCCTCATCTCGACGATCTCCTGAAATTTGAAGACAATCCAGACAGATACGAGTACACACACAGGTATCCATCACCCATTGAAAAAGAAGACCTAGAGGGTTTTGAAATTGGGTGCATGTCAGGATCTCATGGCATCCAAACAAGAAAATGATCCTAGAAGAAGTAATCATCAAAGGAGATATCAAATGAGGAAGTGAAATATACCTCAATATCTTCCTTCAGGATTACGATGGAACCAGAATCAAAAGTATTCCAGCAAGAGCCCTAGTCAATTCAGGAGTAAAAGGAATGTTCATCAATGAATTGTTCACAAAGAAGGTCAGTCTTCATCTTCTCAAATCATAAAAGGAAGTGAAGATTCAAAGTGTTGACGGGAGTTCCATCAACTCCACAAATAAATAATCAAAGGAACTATTCATGCAGGAATGTACGAATGGGATGATGACTTCCTCGTAATTGACTTAGAAAAAGAAGACGTGATCATTGGGAATACGTGGCTTCATGATCACAATTCAATTATTAACTGGCAAACTGAAGAAGTCAAGGTTCGACAATACATTGAGGACATACCCGACAAAGAACCAAGACCAGTTAAGCATCAAAATACCACTTACCTTCCAACCACCAAGAAGGAACAGGAAAAGATCAAGCGGGCAATCTGGAAGCTCAACTGATCTAATGTTGACCCTGTCCCAGACAAAGCAGAAACTGTTGACTCGAACCTCTTGCTTGCATACTTGACTGGAAACCCCTATTTGGAGGATCAGGAGATAGGTGAACAAGAAGCAATATTTGCTTATTAGCCTGATACTGGAATGCTCCAGAACGTAACATTCAAAGAAGAAAAGGGACGTCGCACTGCTGGAGAAAGGAAGATGCAATACTTGGCCTTGCGACAAATTAATATCAAAAAAGACCCCTATCAAACAAGAAAGGAAGATGGCACCTTCTGGAAGGCATAAAACAAGGTGCAAGAATTAGCACAGAAGAAGGCGATCGAAGAAAAGAAGAACTCCAAGAAGAAGAAGGCCACCATCCCATCATATTTATTAAGATACAAATGAATCTTCGAAGAGAAGGCATCTGAATGGTTACCATCATATAGGTCATACAACCATTGCATAGACTTCAAATTGGACTTTTTCCCTAAATGAGAAAAGGTCTACAACCTATCCAAGTGGGAAGAAGAAGCTATGAATGCCTTCATCGATGAAAATCTTGCAAAAGAATATATTTGTCCTTCACAATCTGCAATGGCTTCACCTTTCTTCTTTATTAGAAAGAAAGACAGTGGATTACATCCATGTCAGGACTACCACTATGTCAATAAAGAAACAATTAAAGATGCATATTCCCTTTCACTTATAATGGACTTGACGGATCGACTTCACCATGCCAAGTATTTTGCGAAACTCAACATTCACGGAGCATACACCAATGTCCAAATTCAAAAAGGAGATGAGTGGAAGGTGGCCTTCATTACCAAGTATGGGTTGTTCGAGCCCACAGTCATGTTCTTCGAAATGTGCAATGTGCCAGCAACATTCCAAAGAATGATGAACGAAATTTTTGCAGAAGAAATCACCGAAGGATGGCTTTTGTGCTATTTTGATGATGTTCTCATTTTAGCAGAAAGCAAAAAAGAGTTAGAGAAGAAGCTTGAATGAGTCATCAAAAAGATGGTCGATCATGATCTCTATCTCAAGCTCGAAAAATGCATGTTTAAAACTACACGCACTGACTTCCTAGGACTGATTCTCCTTTCAGAACAGCTTCAGATAAATCCTGAAAAGGTCAATGGACTCCTCAAGTGGGAAGCTCCAATGACCATAAAAGGAGTACGTGCATTCCTAGGATTCGCCAACTTCTATGGAAATTTCATCGAAACTACTCCGAGATTGCTTGACCCTTGATTGATCTTACCAAGACTAAAGGTGGAAATGTATTCCACTGGATGAGCAAGGAACAAGCTGCTTTCACTATCTGAAGAATGAATTCGGCAAAGCACCAATACTGGTTATGCCAGACAAGGACAAGCCTGTTATCATCGAGACTGATGCACCAGACTTCACTATTGGTGCAGTCCTAATGCAAAAAGATGACAATGGTGATCTTCATGCATGCGCATACTATTCCAAGTCATTATCTGAACCAGAGCAAAATTATCAAATCTACGATAAGGAGCTTCTTGAAATAATCTGTGCACTTAAAGAATGGAGACGCTATCTCGACGGCACAAAGGAACCATTCCTCATATGCACAGATCACAAGAATCTGACGAATTTTAGGCAACCACAGGACTTGAACCCAAGGCAACGAAGATGGCAACTCTTCTTGTCGATGTTCAATTACAAGATTGTCCATACCTCGGGATGACAAATGGTTCAAGCCGATGTGCTGTCACGATTGTCCAAACTGGATAATTATCAGAATAATGCATCTCCTTCCTGATTACCTGTTCATCAGTGCTATTGTCACGGTGCATTGTGATCCCTACCCCGAAGGGCAAGGGACTGGCATCAGGTGATGCCTGCATCCTGTGACTCATC
>NW_024468518.1:262348-308975 GCF_001632365.1 Laetiporus sulphureus 93-53 | reverse complement strand
TGGTCCTATTGGACTTATCCAATAGGGTTGTGCTACTACCCATGATGTGACGAACATAGCCCTTGGTGGTCCAGGCTCCTTATCCGGTCACGTGACCGGGTGTTCAGATCGGATCCCCGATTGGTCAGTTGGTAGATGCAGGCCCATCCGCGAGATATGTGGCTGTATCTTGTTGTTTGTGCGAGTATTCGCATTGATAGACCAATATTGAGGTTTGTATCCATATCCGGGTATAGGATTGTCTTATATAGGAATTATGTTGTCGACATGAATATGTCCGGATAAAACCGTGACATTACCCCCCCCTCAAGGCTCATCGTCCCGAGGAGCCATATCTTCCATTAGATGGATTTCCATTTAGGTGGATTGTGTGTAGGCCTGGGTGGTGTTGTAGTGGGTGTAGTAAAAATGGATTAACAGTTTAGTGGACATGTCTAGGTCCTTGGGCGCTCTTAGCTGCCAATGGGTACCTTTGCGCTTCTAATTCTTTATAGGTGATTGACTTATGGTTCGACTCGTTGTCGCCTTATATCTTCTCCCTTTATAGAATTAGGCTTGTAGGCAAAACAGTTTAAATGACGTTGTTTAGGTCATCGCGCTTGCAGTTTAACGACTTGCGCCAGGTCGTAATGTGACAGGCTTGAATGTTGTATTGAAGGATAAGGGTTGTTGGTGAAAAACATAGTTTATGATTGCGGATGCAATCTCCTTATCCTCGGTCTTCGGTCATGACTTCGTGCTTCTGCGTTACGGCTGCTGAGGCAGAAATCAAGTCATGATATTGTTCGTCCCCACTGAGATTCGAACCTGCGCTCGTTGGGAGGCGAGCGGGCCCTGAGTGATAGTGTCAGGTGATCTCGGGGGACTTGAACATCATGGCTTAACCCCTAAGCCACTTGAACGGGTGAGATACCAGGTTCGAATTTCGACCAGTATCTGTTGTTTATTATATAATCAAGTGGCTTTTTGTGATGATGTAATCAGGTGGCGTGCGAAGTTCATGGTGTGTGCCTAGTCACGTGCCAAGATTGTGTGACGTCTTCCTCGATCGATCATGATCGAGATCTGATCTTTGTGATTGAGTCGAGATAGACTTCCTTGATCGATCGTGATCTTTGAATGACGTCATATATTGGCGATCATAGCCGCCTAGTGGCACAGTTTAGTGACATGCCCAGGTCCACGGTGGTGCTCAAAGCTGCCAAGTAGCAGGTTGCCCTTGGTCAGAGGGTCTTATTTCCTGTAGTGGTGCTGTCTGTGAGGTCTTATGCATGCGTTTACACGGCTTTTTCTAATTGTGAGAAATTGCCATGTTTGGTAATCTTGTTGCCAGAAAAGGCATCGCCATTTCCTTTTGTGGTCTTGTAGTGTAAAGTAGATGTCAGGTCGCCATTTTTTGTGTTTAGAAAATGGTGCCTTGATGCAATGGGTTTTTCCAGACCCTTGCTGGTAGCAATAGTCTCCTTTTGCTCCATATTGACATTACTTTTGGTGAAAAATTGTTATGCTTTGCTGCGCTTTGCTTAAGGCTTTAGCTTCGCTTAGCCTTTAGTGTCGGGGATGGGGTGTAGCGCTTCGGATCACCCAAAGCTCGGTGCTGTTGCCCTCGGAGTGACTCCTCGCTAGTGTGTTTCGCTTCACTTACACACTTGTTTCCTCGAGGGGCCCTCTCCCCTATTATCCCACCCTCCGCTGGCCTCATCCCGAGTGCCAGGCGCGTAGCCCCAAAGAAGGTGCAGAGCATGAAAACAAGATTGTAGTAGCACAGAATGAAGGGTGGGCGGGTGGGAGTGAAATTTTCACTATATCGGGTTGGTGTAGATATGATAAGTGAATACCGCTTGACAGAAATCACATTGGTGCGCAATTTTGGTGTGATTCTGAGACTTGTCAGTGGCTGTAGTTCCCCCTGCCTGGATTAGTGCCATTTGCCCTTCTTAGTTGAAGTCTTCCTAGGTATTCGTTCCACTTGTATAAATTGTTGGGTCTTAATTCTGCCTGCAGTTAATAGTCACGTGACTACCGTGCACTTGGATGCCGTCAACAATTTTATTATATGTTGGTGAATGGTGGCCTGTCGGTCGCCGGAAGGATCTTCTCTTGACAGAAAAATTTGTGGTTGACCAAACCATCTATGTATGCGCTGAGGTCTCATATCCTGATGTAGGAATGCCTTGCGCGAGGCTTTGTGTTTCCCAGTAATGGGAACTGCCTTGTATGATATGCAAGTTGCCTTTATAGGACGTGAGAATTTGCCTTTTTAGAACTTGCATATGTTTGATAAATGTAAGTGTGAATTTATGTGTGCTTATCTAAATATCATGTATTTGATAGCCTTTCACACTAGTGTATTTGTGTTACAACCGCGCACACTGGCCATGGATCGTAAAAGTAATGAAAACCAAAAAGTACACTGAGACGCTTCCGAGGTCGGTCCACTCCGGGGCTCACCTATTTGGGCCGCACTCAGTTTTCCAAGGTCTTCGGTGTTGTCCGTGTAGGGACCGGGTGCACCCAACTTTGTGCTTCCAGTTTCGTCCGTGGTCTTCTGTCTTAAGCGCGCGCTTGCTTCTTGTCGTCCCACGGTTATTATGCACAACCAGTGCCGGATATTTATTCCCCAACCGGGGGTCGAACCAGCATTATGCTGTATGCCCGACCCAGGGCGGCGTCAATCCTCCCACGCCCCATGGCTTAGGTCTTGACCCCTATGCCACGGGGTCGGTGTTGTAGTTGGGACTTTAGTGAACATGTTACTGTTCTAAGTAACATGTATTTGTGTATGTACTACCCCCCCCCTCAGACTTCTTGTCCCTGGGTTGCGTAGTTTCCTGGCTGTTTTGCCCTCATGGAGGTGCAAAAGGAAGCGGTCCTGCGCTGTGCCTCTTGAAAGCAGGGAGCGGCTTATGGTGGATAGAGTTGAGGGATAAAATGGGGGAAGTGGTGTGGAAAAAGGTGCGCCCTACACCGGAATATCTCTGGGCATAAAATATGACAGTTTTGATGGACATTGTCAAGGTCCAAAAAGCCAGTCCCTCAAAGGGTACTTTGGCTATAAATGCACCTGGTCCGCATAGGATCCCAAGGTCACCCTGCCAGCAGCGCATTGCTGAGGGCAGTGTACAGTTTCATTCAAATGTCACGGTGCATTGTGATCCCTACCTGGAAGGGCAAGGGACTGGCATCAGGTGATGCCTGCATCCTGTGACTCATCACCTGTGGTGGATGATATTATGAAGCAAAAGGGGGCTCAAAGGGCCCCTAGCCTTGTCACTCATATAAATGAGGGAATGGCCATTGTAGGCCTCATAACATAGGTGAATGAAACTGGGGAACCCCAGGTTCATCCAAGGCATATATATACATGTAGTCAGGACCCCTGGCACGTGTGCTACTGTGAGACCTCTGGTACCTACATGTGAACGTAATGCCAGAACCAGTAATGGTTCTGGTCTCACCATGACAACTATCTACAAATGGCCTGTGAGGTAATCAATGGGATAATTGTATAACATGGTGCCCCTTCTGTGAGCGGCTGTTGTGGTGCCACTATTAAGTGGCCCCTGGTGGTGGTCCTATTGGACTTATCCAATAGGGTTGTGCTACTACCCATGATGTGATGAACATAGCCCTTGGTGGTCTAGGCTCCTTATCCGGTCACGTGACCGGGTGTTCAGATCGGATCCCCGATTGGTCAGTTGGTAGATGCAGGCCCATCCGTGAGGTATGTGGCTGTATCTTGTTGTTTGTGCGAGTATTCGCATTGATAGACCAATATTGAGGTTTGTATCCATATCCGGGTATAGGATTGCCTTATATAGGAATTATGTTGTCGACATGAATATGTCCGGATAAAACTGTGACAGCTATCGATACAGATATGGCAGAAAATATCTGATCTGCACTAGATAAAGACCCTTTGATATGCACATACAAGGGTGGCCTAATGAAAGAACTTCCAGTTCTAAGAGGAATGACCAAGGATGACATCAAGGAGTCTGACAATGGCTTAATCACCATCCATGGATAAGTATACATTTCAAAGAATGATATTCTCAAGCAGGAAATCATTCGGTGCTATCATAATGCTACGCTGCATAGACACCCAGGAATTTGGGTCACACATCAATTAGTCCGAAAAGACTTCTGGTGGCCAGAAATGTATTGCTTTATTCAAAGCTATGTCAATGGTTGTGCCATCTGTCAGCAATCCAAGGCCATCTGTAACAGGGCAAAAATACCACTACAGCCTATTAGCCCATCACCAAATGCGCTACCTTTCAAACAAGTTAGCATGGACTTTATCATGGATCTACCGTGAAGCGAAGACTTTGATTTCATCATGGTCATGGTAGACCATGGGCTTAGTAAGGGGATAATTCTATGTCCTTGCAAGAAAATGATCACTGTGTCAGAAACAGCCAAACTATTCAGACAACAAGTTTGGAAACACTTCAGATTGCCTGACAAGATCATTTCTGATCGTGGAACACAATTCGTGTCCAAGGTTTTTTAAGCACTGTGCAAAGCCCTCAAAATCAAGTCAGCTATGAGCACAGCCTATCATCCACAAACAGATGATGAAACAGAGTGAATGAATCAAGAATTGGAGATCTATCTCTAAATATATTGTGCCAAGCAACCACATCGATGGAATCAGTTTCTATCTGAAGCAGAATTTGTGCACAATCTCCACACCCATTTGTTAACAAAGAAGTCACCATTTAAAGTATGGTATGGATATGAACCATGAGGAATGCCAGAACTCTTTCCTCAGAAAAAGATCCCTGACGTAGATGCAAGACTCAAGCTTCTCATTCTAATCTGCAAGGAAGCCTCAGAAGGAATTGTCAGGGCAAAAGCCCATGTGTCAGCATGGATCGCAGCAGGATCCTCAATATTCAAGAAAGGAGACAAGGTTTGGCTTGAAGCCACCAATTTGAAATGACCCTACAAGTTAACCAAGCTAGCACCAAAGTGGGAAGGACCATTTTGAATCAAGGAGATTCTGGGACCTCTCTCATTTAGACTAGATCTTCCCAAGATATGGAAGATCCACCCAGTGTTTCATGCTTCATTACTCACATCATATTGGCAAATGAGTACACATGGGGAAAGCTATTCAACACCACCTCCAGATTTTATCAAAGGAGAAGAAGAATTTGAAATCAAGTCTATAATGGGACACTGACTGTGACGAAGCAAGAATGAATATCTGGTTAAATGGGCTGAATATCTGCTCAGTGAAAGATTGTGGATAAAGGAGACAGAAATGGGCAATGCGAGTGAGCTGCTGGATGAGTATAAAAGGGAGCACAACTTGACCTGAACCCCTCAGCCCAATGTCTGTGCAACATTCCAAATATCTTGAATCCGCTATCATCACTTTCACCTATATCATTGAAGTTCTTGAAGATGTCAAATCCCATTCCTCTCACAAACATTGCTACCAGGTCTTCCAGCAGCTCAGAGTCTATCTCGCCCTTAGAGGACTTGGGTTCACACTCCAGGATCTTGTCAACTTCGACCATATTAATGTCAAATACAACACGACCCATCCAACGCATAATGAATCCGCTCCTTCAGAAAGCAGATGGAGTCCACAAAGTCTGCCTCCTGGATTGATTCAGAACAACTTGACAGCAACTGTACATAATGTCCTGAGCCAACGGGTTAATCAGAATCCCATACCCGTTTCCATTCCAAACAGGCAAGCTGAAGGTCATGCTAAAGGATGATGTCAATATCGACTTAGACGGAACATGGGGAACATTCATGCAAATGAATTATCCAATGTACCTAATGGAGAAACTCAATCTACCCAGGCTAGGGCCAGATCAATGCCAAACTATTCTAACAGCCGTCTATGCCAGTCTTCCAGTGAGAACTCTCCCACCATTGTATGCTCTAGATCATTTGCTGCATTTTGACATCTTGCCAGCAGCACTCTCACTTGCTCTGGATGCATTCAGCATTGTACATGGTACCATATCCAGGACAATGATGATCTCAGTGGAAGACTGTACAGGGATGGTGAATATCTGGATCATGGACTGGTATGAGGAAGAAGAGTGACTGCTTAAAGATATAAGTAGTGGTCCCCCTGTCCCTCTGCTGGACCATCACCTCCTCCTACTTGAGTGGGAACTCTATGATGAGATCTACCCTTGGAACAAGGAGAATCGACCTGATCTACCACCTCCACCAATGGCTCTTAACATTCGTGTCACTACCACAGTTGAACGAAGTGTCTCAGAGCCAAATTGACTCAACAACAATGGAGAAGAGTGTCTGCCTCTAATAGACATCAGTGATGAAGCTCTCGTAGCTTCATGGGCAGAGTATCGATGATGGGAAGATGAGGAAGCAGAGCCTGTGGAAAGATGGATGATAGGAGGAGATTGGGAAATGAGAAATAGTTGGAGAAGTTCTGTGGACAAAGAACAGGCAGGAAATGTCGACAATGAAGAACCTGGATACCCTCACCACGAGAATCCCACCTCTCCCTACAGCATTCACTCTGAGGATGGAACTCAGCTGGTGCCAGCAATCATCATCAAGGAACAAACAAGGTACACTCAGATGGTCAAGTCTTTGAGCAACCCGGAAGCTGGTCAAGTGTTGCTTATTACCTCCAAATGTCATGTCACCCTATGACGTTTACATCGCTACACCACTAATGTTCATGATGGAATGCAATGACCAACATCTTTACGTTCATCAGACGGGCACAGGTGACTTTGCCACCTTCCATGCCTTCATCTTTATCTGGGACAATCTGAAGGTCGCTTGGCACCTCTACTCAGAAGATTCACCTTATTATGTCTATAGTCAGTGGGTCGCCCTTCAGTATCCACTGCCACTTTCAGGCATGCATGACTGGCATCCTACATTCAATTGAATACACATCATCAGCATTCACTTCATTGGCAAGGAAGAAGGTGTTGAACAATACAAGTGTCACAGTTTTACCTGACAAGTCATTATAGGAACAAATACTATTGGAAGCTTATTATTTTTATCATTTCACATTGCACAAAGATCACATGACCTAATAGGAGATAAGATAACAAGGCATCTAGTCACATGCCCTCAGATCTCTCCTGGCATTGTCACGTGATACCAAGCCCCTTGGCATTGCATCATATGTCGCAATAGCCATGATGCAATATTACATGCTCAAAGGAAGCTCTGTCTCCGTAGGTTATTATTAGGTAGCCAATCAGGATAATTGGGACATGTCATACAATTATAGCACCATCCAGTAGAATAGCATGTGACTCGCTTAAGTAGTACTGTACAGTAGCATAACAATCATGTATATAAGGATCAGGGTAGATGAGGAGAGACCCCTAGTCTTATTCTTCTTCGTCCATCACTACAATCACAGAGGGGTCTTACCAGATACTCTCAGTGTGCTATACATTTGTTTACATCCTCTATTTTGTGATAGTGCCCCTTGCCTCGACAGTAAGTCATATTTTGCGATAGCAACTGCAGCCTCATCAGTGAGCATGTCGTATCACCACAGCTTGTTGCTGTTGACTTTTATCTGGAGACCCTCAAGGGGACTCTTATTTGAGTTGTCTATCTTTCTCATCAGCATGCTGTGACATTAGAATAAGACTGACCTTCTATGCCCATACCAAGTGTCTGACACTGGTAGCTGCACATTTTTGCTCAAAGATACATCTGTCCAGGGCAGAGCTTTTTTCACACCACTTCCTTCATATACCTCCACTGCATCTCTACTGCCTAAGCTGCTTCCTTCCTTAAAAGGAACAGCAGCACTGCACAAACTGGTAAAGCAACCCAAGTTCACAATGGTATCATCTCACCCAATGGACGTTATCACCCTTATCATCCTTGCCCTCGTACCCATTGCCTAACAGAAGACAATCTAGTACAGGCTCAATCAGAAGGACCATTTCCTCTAGAAAAGATAGCCGAACACCACAAGCAGCAGTGCAAGGTCAGCTCCTGGATTGAAGGCATCTCAGCAGAGCCGCTAAACCCATTTGTTTCACTCTTACCTCCTCATCCCTACACTACTTTTTCTGCTATTGATGTCCTCACATTCACCCTCTCCAAGAGCTACCACCCTCATGAAATTTACAAGAACCCCAAGGGAACACTCCCTGAGAACATTGCCCCCCACTGTATATGCTACCATTCAGCGATACAAGGTCTTATAGCAGCCACATATCGCTGCCAAGTTCATCAAGGAGCAGATCAAGTGTTGAGACAGAATTCTTTAGCATCTGAGAGTGCTTAACGAGCACATTGGGAGAGGCAACAACTTTACATTTGTCAATACATAGGTGCATCACTATTAAGCTTTGCATAGGACTAGGAAAGATATCATTCAAGGAGATCAATAAGGAGCAGGCACGAGTAGGAAAGAACTTAGTGCAGTTTGAGAAGGAGTCATGCTACTGGCCCTACTAGCCAGTTACATTTTTACACATCGCATGCCATGATATCATTTCAATATCATTTATAGAAACTATGTAGTAGATCACTACGTCGAGCACAGTGAACACCAGGCATCATTCACCGTGTATTTTATCTATCAACCCCTACTTGCTACCTCATCGATCATCCTCTATCACTACTCAATTGAACTCGAATGAGCATACACCCTACACACACCCTTTCACCTCATTGACATGGGGTATGTGTCATGATTTCATCAGACAACCTATATACAGAACATACATAGACTTAGATTACATTTTACTCACATTTCATTTCATCAAAGTCACGTGATAGATCAGCCATCGACCTTCCCATATATATTACAAGCATCACGTGACTCAGCCTTCAGCCATCGGCCCCAGCCCTGACCCTGATCAATCACTCAGTTAGCATGACTCAGTCTCGGACACTCACCCCAAATGACTCAGTCAGCATCAACCAGAGCTCTGTCATACCACACTATTCATAGACACCAATCACATAAAAAGGGACACATCGTACAATGGTAGAGCTAGCCAATAGGTAGCATGAAAGGTACTTATATAAGTACTATACAGTAGCACTTCATCCATGTAGATAAGACCAGAGTGGACGGGAGACAGACCTCAGTCTTATTCTCCTTTGTCCACTGCAACAGCTACTACAGGCCTAACAAGCCAATAGCATCTATTCACACATAGCCTTACTCATCACCCAGCTCTGCTGTATACACCAGTGAGTATAAACATTAACTGAAGGGGCTTGCTCATCAGCAGAGTCATCATCCAAAGGTCTCCTCTTAAGATCTAGCCATAAGGCTTTTACCAGGCCAGAGTATCCTTTGAGAGACTGGACTTTTAGTTTATCTATCTTTGTCTACGATGATCTGTGACAGTATGATGTACACAACCCAGTCAGAGACTATGCAGAAGGACTTATCTGGGAGTATTACGCAGACCTCTACCAAAGAGATGAGGAACTAATTTACCAAGTGTGGTACGAAGACTTTCCAGAGCAATTACACTCACACCCTGCAAGACTAGAATGCAAAAATCAAATCATTGAAGAAGCACTACTGCCAGGTGCACAGAACCAACTCTATGTCACAGTATTAAGTGGCACCTTTCTTTTTACACCATTAAAGTCCTCATTTGAGTGGTTATTTGGATGCCAACCTTCATATTGGTCTCACAAAGTGGATACTTGAACAAACAGCACAATACTGCCACATACATTGTGAATATGACTGTGTCTACCACATGACCACCAAGCACCCATGATTCAGCCACCCAGTCACATGACACTGTGTCACGGCACGCCAATGACAAAGATAGACAACCAAAACTAAGTCCACAAAGGGACGCTTGGTGGAGCCTACAGCGAGGGGCTGTGGTGATACGACGTGCCCACTAGCCGGGCCTAGTCGACTGGTGCAAAGTAAAACTTACTGGCAGCGTCGAGAGGGTTGCACACAGTGAGGGAGATGCAAAGAGTTATATAGCACACTGGCAGTGTCTTGTAAGACCCGCCTGTGGTGGTAGTGGTGGATGAAGGAGAATAAGACTGGGGGTCTCTCCTCGTCAGACCTGGTCCTTATATACATGATTGCTACACTACTGTACAGTACTACATAAGCAAGTCACACGCTATGCTACTGGCTAATGCTACAATTACATGGGATGTCCCAATTGTCCGTATTGGCTGCCTAATAATAATCCACGGAAGATGGAGCTCCGTTGAGCACGCAATATTGCATCATTGCTATGGCGTGATATGATGCAATGCCGAGGAGCTCGGTGTCACGTGACAATGCCGGAGGAGATCTGAGGTCATGTGACTAGATGCCTCTTATCTTATCTCCATTAGGTCACGTGACTAGTTGGCGACGTGAGATGACGAAAAATAATATGCTTCTAAGGTGCATATGTTCCTATTATGACGTGGTCAGGTAAAACTGTGACATCACCCCCCTCTCAAGGTTCATCGTCCCGATGAGCCAAAGCCTTTGGCACCGCGTTTGGTTCTTTTGGCGAGTGAACTGTCCGCTTTAGAAATAACACCTGGATGGAAGTTCTCGCATATGAACTGTGCGATCCGATCACCTGTTTTTACTTCAAATGGTGCATCGGTCGTGTTGACTAGAAGCACCTTAATCTCCCCTGTGTAGTCGGAATCTACTACCCCTGCTGCTACATCTATTCCTTTAAGGGCGAGCCCGCTACGTGGGGCCACTCGGATGTAGGTGTGCTTGGGGGGGTCTACCGCGAGGCCCGTTCTGATGAGCATTCGAGAATGTGGGGGAATGGATAAATCCTGGATTGATTTAACATCTCAACCGACTGCTTCCTCAGAGCCCTTATAGGGTGCTCGTGCATTCGGATGCATGCGGAAGAAGAGCATGAATTCATCAGGGTGATCAGATAAGGCGATCTTATGAGCTTGACACGTTTGTGGCTTTGCTCTTGGAGCATCTAGGTGTGCCTTGTGGAATTCCTCTACTTTGTCTCTGACGTTGGTGAGGTTTTCCAATGGTTCCCAAGTATTGTCACTGTGGTCGTAGTCCAACCACTTGATGAGATACTGGGTTTTACCATATTTGACCCTCGAGTCCAGGATGTCCTCGACATCCCATTCTTCCTCTCCATCTATGATAATCGGAGGGTTGGGAGGAGGTACCCGTCCTGGTACTGAGTCTTGATGGAACATGATAAGCTTTGAAGCATGGAACACAAGGTGTACCTTCATGTCCACTGGTAATTGCAGCTTAAAAGATACGGTTCCGACCTTTTCGAGGATCTTGAAAGGTCCATAGATCTGAGTCGCCAGTTTTTGACTTTTGACTTTGACACGGAGATCTTTTCCTCGAAGGAGCACTTCGTCGCCTGCTTTGAAAGGGACGTCCTGCTTCTTGAGATCGAAATACCATTTCATCTTTTCTGCTGCTAATGTCAAAGCGGCACGAGCTTGTTCCTGTGCTTGGTCGCGGTTCTGGAATAAGTGGTCCAGGGATGGATGTTGTACTTCTTCCAGCACATCGGGTGCCATGCGGGGGTGTCGACCATGCTCTATGAAAAACGGGGACAGACCTGTCGATTTCGAGGCTTGGTTATTGTACGCAAACTCCGCTGTGGGCAGTAACGTGGCCCAATCAGTTTGTCGATAGTTGCAGTACATTCGCAAGTATTGCTCGAGAATTTGATTGACTCGTTCGGTCTGT
Source organism: Laetiporus sulphureus 93-53 (assembly GCF_001632365.1). Lineage (NCBI taxonomy): Eukaryota > Fungi > Basidiomycota > Agaricomycetes > Polyporales > Laetiporaceae > Laetiporus > Laetiporus sulphureus. The sequence continues at coordinate 297,301 of NW_024468518.1, read as the reverse complement.
CCATCAGTTTCTGGGTGATAAGCTGTAGACATCGTGGATCTGATGTGAAGTTTCTGACAAAACTCCTGGAATAACTTGGCTGAGAACTGAGTGCCTCAATCGGATATGATCTGCCTGGGGATTCCATGGAGTTTGAAGACTTCGTTATAGAATATTGATGCTACTTGAGATGCTGTCACCGTATCGTCTACTGCGTAGAAGTGAGCATGTTTAGTGAACCTGTCGACGACTACCAAAATGGCAGTTTTCTTTTCTCCCCTATGGTCAGGACTTGGCGGTAACTGTGTAATCAGGTCACAGGTAACCATTTCCCAAGGTCCTTCCGGTACCAGATTAGGTTGGAGTAGTCCGTAAGGTTTTTGCTTGCTTGTTTTGTTACGTTGACAAGTTACGCAACCTTGGACATACTTTTTAACATCAATGGTGAGCCCGGGCCATCAATAATTCCTGCTAATCAATTCTTGAGTTTTCCAGCATCCGGGGTGTCCGGCCGTGGAGATATCGTGATGTAACTTGATTAGCTTGTTCCGCAGCGAAGAGTCTTTCGGAACATAGACCTTTCCCCTTCTAAGCAGCAATCCATGCTCGAAGTTTCACTCTTGGAGGTCTTTCCTGAACTCTCGCTTGCCAGTTTTGAGTAGGTTCTGGTAACCTTTGGTCATCTCGTCGTCTTGTAGTGTCAATTTCACTCTTCCGAGAAGTTTTGCATCATCAACTTCGGAGGCGTGAGTGGCTGAGATCGCGTGGATGGTAAAGTATTCAGGACGAAGCAAAGTTTGCCCGAAATTGTCATTGCTCACCCCCTTCTCATGATCTGGTCTCCTGAACAGAGGATCGGCACGCATCATCGTCTTTCCGGGGCGGTGACAGAGAATGAAATTAAATCGAGTGAGGTAAAGTGACCAGCGAGCTTGTCGCCTGGTCAATGTTTGAGCTTGGCGGAAATAGGTAAGATTTAGGTGATCCGACCAAATCTCAACAGGGTGTGGATGGCCTTCAAAGTATTGCCTATACTCTTTAAGGGCCCGAATGATGGCTAACATCTCCTTGTCGTAGATCTCATAATTTCGTTCATGTTTGTTGAGCGATTTTGAGTAATATGCGACAGGGTGCCATAGCTCATCCTCTCCCAACTGTTCAAGGACTGCGCCGGTTGCGAAGTCTGAGGCATCCGTCTCTAGTCTAAAGGGACGGGTTGCGTTGGGGAGCGCTAAGATCGGGGCAGAAGTGAAGGCAGTTTTAAGGGCCTCAAACGCTTTCTGTTGAGATTCTTCCCATTTCCAGGGGGCGTCTTTCCGAGTAAGGAGTGTCAAGGGGTGGGTAATCGACCCGAAGTCCTTGATGAACCATCGATAAAAATTTGCCAGACCAAGGAACACCTGTAGTTGCTTGACCTTGGTGGGCACCGGCCATTTGAGAACACCGTCAACCTTTTCAGAGTCCATCTGAATTGAACCTTTTGAGATTATGAGACTCAGGAACTTAACGAAAGTAGCCGCAAAGTGGCACTTTTCAGGTTTCACAAAAAGGTCATTGTCGGAGGCGTTGAAGGACTTGTTCGATTAATTGGTCATGTTCCTCTTGATTATCTGTGAAGATGATTATATCATCAATATAGACCGCCACCTTACCAGTGCGAATGAGATCGCTTAGTACATCGTTCATCATTGCCTGGAAGGTACTAGGGGCGTTGCAGAATCCGAAGTACATGACAGTCAGTTCAAATAAACCACGGTAGGTGATGAACGCTGCCTTTTCCTCGTCTCCCTCACGAAGGCGTACATTGTTGTACCCCCATCTCAGGTCCAGCATTGTGAAGATGCTGGCTCGTGAGAGTCCATCGATGAGATCGTTGATTCGTGGGAGCGAGAATTTGTTCTTCTTGGTGACACTGTTGAGGGCCCTATAGTCCTGAACTAGCCTAAGTGATCCATCTTTTTTCTTCACGAAAAATACTGGGGCCGCGAAAGGGTATTTAGATGGTTGAATGTAGCCTTTGGCCATTTCGCCGTCAATCCATTCATCGAGCGAATTCTTCTCTCGTAAAGACATTGGGTATACTTTTGCCGATTTCGGGGTTGCCGCGTCTGGGACAAGATCAATTGCGTGATCATAGGGCTTACGCGTCGGCATTCTTTCTGAACTCTTCTTTGAGAACACGTCTCCAAATTGATGAAATTCTGGAGGGACAAATTTGGACCAATATTCTTTGTCCTGTGTCTCTTTTGCCGGCTGTTCTACCAAATGCTCCTTTACCTTCTTGCTTATGCCAAGGATGTCGTGCATCATGTTACGAAGATCCTGGTCTTGCAAGTCTATTCAGTTTATGAAGCTGTCTTTCTGATCCCACCCGTCATCCTTGTGTATGTCAGGGAAAGTTGCTTCATCTTCAAGTCGAGGTTCCGATAGAAGGTTGACTTCTTCTTCGCTTACTCGAACTTGTTGACCCTTCGTGTGTCTGCACCTGGAGAATGTGACCTCTCTCTGTTCCCAGTCAACTTGGGGGTTGTGTTCTTTTAAGAACTTCATGCCAAGGATCATTGACATGCGTCTGAGGTTTGTGACGAGCAAACTCTCAGTTGATCGGTGCCCCCCAATTAAGATGCTTGTGACTACATGATGGGTAATTGCGCTGCCCTTGTTAGAACTGGCGTCTGCGTTCAGGATTCTTATCTCACAGTTTAGTGGTATCAACTTAAACCCGTGTTTTTCGGCAAATCTCTGATTGATATAGCATGAGAATGCCCCAGAATCCAGTAAGACCGTTGTCTGGATTTCCCGTGATGCGAATTTTATCAGCAATTCGATCGAATGTTTAGAGAAACTGGCTGATGCAATATATAAAAAATCGCTCGGTACATTCGCTCTCACGGTACTAATACAATCTATATTGTCCTGCAGTGTGACACCAGACTCGTCTACACTGCATACTGAAAATCCTCGGTGAATTCGTCCAATTTGAGGATTCGGGTGGTGGTGTCCTTAACCGTTGATGCCGATGCCGATGTTGCCGCATCTTCTTGCTTCACCTTCCCTTTGCCCTTGGACGAGGTGGTCGGAGTGGAACTCTTCATGCCGCGTAGTGCAGCAATTGCTTGTTCCAAAGCTGCAATTTGCACTGATGTCTCCGTCCCGTTGTCCTCGTCGACTTGTCGGACCCGTTGCACCTTGCCTTTTCCTCTATCCTGAGGTTTGTTGCAGGTTTGAAACCGCTTGCCTTTATACTCAGGTTTGGGAGAAGGGCACTTCTTTCCCCGCTCGTAGGCATGCTTTCCGCAAAACAAACATAGTTTGCCAGCAAGCCACCTGTCTTGTTCGGGGGAGAGTTCATGTGCTATTCTAGCGCTGGTGTCCATTGTGTTGGGGTCCTTGGGTTCGGTATTCTTTGCCTGTGTTGGTCCTGCCAGTTTCGCACCCGAGAGTTGCTGCTGATGCTTGATTTCAATCTCCAAGCGGAACTCCAGGTACTCCATCCAGGTGGTCGGGATCTTTGATGGATCCAAAGTTTCCGTGACCGACATGACCGTTTGAATATGAAGAGACCGTTGTTCTCTGATTTTGACGATTAGATCCTCGTCCGAGTATCCTGATTCTGGGGCATACGCCCTGAAACTCTCGGTGAAGGTGATCATCGTCTTGTGGTGAATTGCACAGTGCGCATCCAACATTGATTGTGCTGTGCGCTTGGGGTCAAGTGTCTTGTAAGCCATTTCCAGTTTCCTGGTGTAGTCCGCCCATGTACCAACGTTTTGTCCAGCGGCGAGCTTGATTGCATACTCTTTCATGTATAGAGCCGCTTCACCTTCCAGATGTGCGTTGGCCTGCCGAATCTTGTCCTTATCGTCCGTAAAACTGTTGTAGTCCAACCAGATTAGAAGATTGGTGAACCACGTTTCGAAGTTTTCGGCAGATTTTCTGCCAGAGTACTTGAGGGGGTCCGGGAGCTTGATTCGGCGAGGGTTCTGGCTATTTTGGCTGGCTGGTTGTGGGATACCTGTGGGAGGCACGTTGATGATTGAATTGTTGAGCCAGCTTTCCAGCCTAACGATGTAAGTCGTGGTCTTTTCCTGAGCCTCCTTCAGGGCGACCATATTGCCGTAAAGGGCATCCGTCTGGCCCTTTACTTTGTCCTTGTAGTCCTCGAAGTCCTTGTGAATTGCTTGGGCTTCGAGCGTCAGTGTATTGTTGGCCTTGATGAGCCTCTCGTTATCGGCTGAGAGCGCACCGATTTGGGCTCGGGCCGTGTTCAATTGGTCTCACGTTTCTTGGCTATATAATTGAGTATAAATGCGAGCCAAAATTTCATCCTCCAGTGATGCCACCAGTCATTCGTGGCGTTCATTCATTTTTTGACGTAGGGCTTCGTACGAGCTTACTACATCCCTCATGATGAACGCCCACACCACATTTATCACCCAGTCCCTTACGTCTTGTGGGACGGTGTTTGGTGCAGCCGCGGATGCGGCTTCTTTGATGGTGTTGTAGAAGACCCCCTGCCATTCCCATTGATGTGGGGGTGCAAATTCTGGAAAAGTTGTGGGCGATGGGTTCCTGACTACACCCGATGTCCGAGGTGTGCTGCTATTGTGCGCTTGTGGTGTGGGTGCCTCAGCGGACGCAGCAGACTCCACTTCAGATTGTTCTGAGGAGACCTGGCTCCTCCAGGGATCGGTTGGCTCACTCGTGTGGCCACCTGGGAAAGAAACGCCTCCAAGGTTGTATTGAGACATTGGGATCGAGGTGACGGATAATGGAACGGATGAAGTAGACAATGTATTCGATTCTTGGTCTCGTCTGATGACGTTTCAGAAGGGTCCTTCTTGTATAAGACCTTCTTCTTCGAGTTCCTCTCGTAGACTTTCTGCTCTAAACTCCAGATACTCACGTTCTTCTTCAAGGTCTGCGACTAGACGGAAGGGTGCGAAATATGTGGTGTACTCGTGTACTTGTACTGTGTAGTGGTAAAGCATGAGCAGCCAGTTGGTGACGAGAGGTTGATATATGAAATACGTGGTGCAGACTACAACAAGTTCGTTCTGCGCCGGGCAGTAGTGATCGTTCACGTAGTTGGCAAAGATAAAGCCGGTTGCATATCTTGGCATTCACTACACGAAAATGTTCTGTTACAAAAGATATACTGGTCCTAGTATGGCCAGTAACACGACTCCTTCTCAAATCTAACTAGATCTCTTCCTACACGCTCCTGCTCCTTGTTGATGTTCCTAAATGAAATCTTTCCTAGTCCCACGCAAAGCTTAATTGCGATGCGTCTGTCCACAAACGTAAAGTCCACTCCTTCTCCAATCCTGCTGTTCAATGCTCCCAAGTGTCGTAGAATGCGATCTCGACACTTCAACTGCTCCTCGGTGAACTTGGCAGCGATATGCGGCTGCTGCAACACTTTGTACCGCTGTATAGTAGCGTGTACAGTGGGGCCGATGTTCTCGGGGAGGGTGCTCTTGGGATTCTCATTGATCCCGAGCGGATGGTAATGCTTTGAGAGTGCGAAGGAGAGGACGGTGATGGCGGAGTCATTCACGTACCAATGTGGTTTCGCGATGAGAGGAGAGACGTTAGAGTCTTCTTTGGGAACTTCTGCTGCCCACGAGCTGACCTTAGTTCGAAGCTTTTGAAGCTCCGAGCGATGGGCCTCGATGGGCTGGGCCTGTAGGATATTGCCTTCTGTTAGGTGGTGGGTGTGAGGTTTCCGCTGGTACGGATGGTAGCGGCCGTTGGGCGGCACGATCCCATTGTGGACTTGAGGCGCTTTACTGCCGGTTGCTGCTGCGCTGTTCCTTTTGAAGGAAGGGAGCGGCTTAGGCAGTAGAGACGGAGTGGAATGATATGAAGGAAGTGGTGTGGTAAAAGCCCTGCCCTGGGCGGAGGATTCTCTGGGCGAAAGCACACAGCGACTAGTGTTAGACACTTAGTCAGGGCGAGAAAAGGTCAGTCTTATTCTAATGTCACAGCACGCTGATGACAAAGATAGACAACCAAAACTAAGTCCACAAAGGGATGCTTGGTGGAGCCTACAGCGAGGGGCTGTGGCGATACGACGTGCTCACTAGCCGGGTCTAGTCGACTGGTGCAAAGTAAAACTTACTGGCAGCGTCGAGAGGGTTGCACACAGTGAGGGAGATGCAAAGAGTTATATAGCACACTGGCAGTGTCTTGTAAGACCCGCCTGTGGTGGTAGTGGTGGATGAAGGAGAATAAGACTGGGGGTCTCTCCTCGTCAGACCTGGTCCTTATATACATGATTGCTACGCTACTGTACAGTACTACATAAGTGAGTCACACACTATGCTACTGGCTAATGCTACAATCACATGAGATGTCCCAATTGTCTGTATTGGCTGCCTAATAATAATCCGCGGAAGACGGAGCTCCGTTGAGCACGCAATATTGCATCATTGCTATGACGTGATATGATGCAATGCCGAGGAGCTCGGTGTCACGTGACAATGCCGGAGGAGATCCGAGGTCATGTGACTAGATGCCTCTTATCTTATCTTCATTAGGTCACGTGACTAGTTGGCGACGTGAGATGACGAAAAATAATATGCTTCTAAGGTGCATATGTTCCTATTATGACGTGGTCAGGTAAAACCGTGACACACTGGCCACTTGCCCTATTTGGAAGTTGTCAGGCATTGGTCATGTGACACCAGGCCACTTGCCCAGAAAGGAACTCATTGGACCATCAAGCTAGCAAGCACCCAATTCACCACTCAAGATAGTGGCACCACTTTGCCGCCTAAACCAATAGGCAGGTACCACAACTTAGGATCCCCCTACGAACTGGCATACAGTATAGCCAGGTACAGGATAGGCTAAATCTTCTCACAACTCTATCCAGATGAAGACTGATCATCACACTCATTGTTCTGAGTTTGGACAGATCCTCTCATCTGATGTTGCAACTGTTGTGATGTGCCCTGTCAGCCATCACCCATTGGCCCCTCAACAGTGGGCCCACTTACAGGCAATTGTCTCATTAGATTAGATAGGATTACCTCGGCGTATCTACGGCCTTTGTAGATAATTGCTATGGCAAAGCCCAGAACCATTACCGGTTCTGGCAATATGTTTACATGTAGATATCTGAGGTCTCACAGTAGCACAGTGCCAGAGACCCTGCCCTACATGTATATAAGCACCTATGAGGAAGCTGGGTACCCCCAGTTTCGTTCAACTATTTCATGCGGCCTAAACAGTCATTACCTCCCTTTTGTGTGATATAAGGCAAAGGGCCCTTTGAGCCCCTTTTTGCAGGCTGCATGTCACTGCATGCCTTTTTGACCTAGCCCCCTTGTGGCAGGTCCTTATTTTGGTATTTATGCAGGTCACTGAGCACAGCTAGCACCTTGCAGCCATTTTCTTGCCTTTTGGCAGGATCTATGATGCACCGTGACACTCTACCTTGAGTTGACAGAAAAGGAATTAATCATCAACAACACTGACCCATTCTAAATTGTCAACGACATCATTTTCCCTATCTTCCACATCAATTTCTATGTCTCAATATAACCTTGGAGGCATTGCGTTTCTAGGAGGACACACCGTGAGTGAGCCTAGTGATTCCTGGAGGAGTCAGGCCACTTCAGTATCATCTGAAGCAGGACTAGCTGCCTCTGCTGAAGAACCACACACTAGCAGCACACCAAAGGCATTGGAAATAGTCAGAAACCCATCACCTTCCACCCTGCCAGCATTTTCTACATCTCAAGTATGAGAATGGAATGGGATACCCTATTCCACCATCAAAGAAGCTGCCAATGCTGCTGCACCACTCACCGTAACCAGAAGACATCAAGGAATGGGTGATGAATGTAGTATGCTTATTCATAATGAGAGACATCATAGGGTTGTACAAAGCCCTCTACCTCAAAATGAATGAATGGCATGATCAAGTAGTGGAGGCATTAAAAAAAGAAATACTGGCTCACATCCATGTCGAGATACTGGCAACAGAGACACGAGACCATTTAAAAGTGGCCAGAGCTCAGACCGGCACCTCTCTGCTGATATCGAAAGGCTTACCAAGGTCAACAGCAATCTGACAGCTGAAGCCCAAGCAATCTGCAAGGACTTTGAAGACTACAAGGATGAAGTAAATCGCTAGATAGATGCCCTTTACGATAACATGGTCGCCCTGAAGGAGGCTCAGGAAAAAACCATGACTTACATCATTGGACTGAAAACCTGACTCAATAATGCTATCATCAATGCACCTTTCATGGATATCCAACAACCGGCTGGTCAAACAAGCCAAGTGCCCTGTCGAATTAAGCTTCCAGATTCTTTCAAGTATTCAGGAAGGAAGTCATCAGAGAACTTCGAGACTGTCACAGATTTTCACGTTTTCAACTCTACATGTGACCAAAACATCACATGACATCAGCACTAGGCTGTCTAGAAAGGAACGAACTGGTACGTGAAGTACTGACAGTCCTAGGCACCCCGGAGGTCCAGATCTAGTCACGTGACATATCATGTGATATCCATACATGTGACAAGTGGTGCAGGTATTAGGTAAGCCTAACTTATACAGTAATATCATTCTACCTAGAAGCAATGGTCAGACTCTGAAAGAATCCTATGAAGGAGACACACACCATCAGAGTTATGTCTTTAAGGAGATACTAGTTCACATACATGAGATAGATAGATGTCACACCACTGGTGATGTAGCCATTACAGGCAATACCATTCCCATGGTCTTACTAAGTAGTTCAGATATTCGGCATGCATGACACACATAGTCTGACAGGTAGTAGTAACCAATCAGACAATGTCCATTAGCTAGCAGTTCTGGGGTATCAGGGTACCAAGGGTCCCTCTGCTCATGTATGTAAGCCAGAGCTCTGAGACACATAAGTCCCTCAGACTTATTCTCATCTCTGCTATGCCAATCCACTCAGTGTTACCAGTGCTCACTTGCAAAGCACTGCTTGACCTTGATCATCACTTGTGCTCATCCTTACCTCGACAAGTATCAGTAAGTGTTTGATCGCTGAGTCATAGGCTTAGTCGACGCTCTGCGTCCTAAGTTGTGATAGAAAAATAAGTTTGCTTATCTTACCTGTCTCGAGTGCCTGCCCAGCATACTCGCTGCAGTGTTGCATCTTCGCACATCCACCCACACATTAGTGATGTCATATCTTCACCTGCTGATCTGGCAGACACTGACTCTACTCACATAAGCCATGCCAATACTACGCGCAGTGACTTTGGCATTATCCGACGCCCTCGAGCGAGAACTTCAAAAGAGTTCTATGAGCTGCGACATACAGGCGTTCAGCCAAGGCCCAGTCACATCTCTACGGGAGATCGATGACCTCGCACCAGTGTCTCAGTTTCTGTTATACAGACTCCTTCAGTTCGCACGCTGCAAGCCCCCACACAATCGTCATCTTTGATAGGTCCCCAGCACTACCCAGGCATCCCATCTTATGACTGGGCACTGCTACCAGTGAATAAACTTCGTTCCACATATGTCGAGACTCCTACCGGATCTCATTACATATATCCTCTCGCAATCTTCATCATCTCAACTCAGCACGTCGAAGGCACCCTTCGACAGGTTCATCTATTCCTCATCCCACAATATCATTGTCAGCTTGACCGTGATGACATTCTTGTCATCGAGCACCTTATCTCCAAGCTCGAATCTATCTGCAATGACATTGTGGAATTCAAGCTTTCCTTCGTACACCAACATGTGGTGCGTGATTTCTGCAACTATGTTCAGGAAAGGAAGCATCAGGGAGGAGCAGCTCATGATATCATATTAGATATCATTGCGAAATATTGTCTAGGAATACAGGTCACAGGGCGACCTTTGCTGTAGTTACAAATATTTGTATATGTCTTCATCTGGCGATTTGAACAATCTTGATAACTTTGAGCACCTCAATCCAGTTAGCCATACTTTCAATTATCTTTGAGATTCTATACCGCACAGTCTTCAGGAAAGGGCAGGGGAAGCGTTCGCTACATACGAAGACACGTTTGATATCGATTATTACAATGTCTATCATCTATCTGCTCTACAAATCTACCCAGACTTCAACTGGAGAAATGTAGTGGTTCACATCTGCTATATCCCTGTCAGTTACCAGGAACTGAAAGATCATCTTACAAAAGCTTACGATAGCTTTGTCGACTGGCTCAAAGAGGTTGAGTGCATTTGTCAAATCCATCGCAGTCGTCAGTGGTCAGCAGTCAGGGACAAAACTAGGTTCCTGTGGCAATCCTTCATCAAAGTAATTTTCAATGACATTTGGGTACTTCATCACAGTTATTTTATTTGACAAATCGTTCGATCAGCCACTATTGCAAATCGTCACATTATGGAATTTGAAGAACATCTACGGAAGATAGAGGAAGAAGTTTAAAAGATGATGACTCCCACCACACATGATCCCAGTTTCTCTCGTGCTCCATCTCCAGAGCTTCCTGCACGTCTCAATATTGTATTACAATCTCTGAATCCTATTATTCTTCAAGCCCTTGCCAATACGGTGCCCCTAAATGCAAATATTCCACCAGATGTCAAAAACTGGATGGTTGATCTTGTCACCAATGTGGTAGAGCAGATGCATCAACAGACGGTGGTGTATTATGAGCATCGTATTAACCAACAAGCTAGTGTCGCTCAATAAAATACCACAGAATTTTATAATTGCACAGTATTTCTTGACAAACATTGACAGGATTTTCTCTCTCAAATAGCTGATCTGGAGAAGACAGTGGTGGCTCTAAATTCAGAACTCAAAGAGCTCATTGAAGATTATTGCAAAAATGTTGAGCCCACAGTAGCTACCTTGGATGAATGCAATACTGAAATTCACACAATGGTCGACACACTCAAAAAGTCGCATGAGCAACTATGTAAATGGGCATCATCGCAAGGGAGGAAAGCAGGGCAAGATGGTGACAATGTTGCAGACACAGACGACAATGATGAGCCATCATTTGGCCACAAGGGTAAAGGTGTAAAAATTGACCCGCCAGAGAAATATGGTGGCAACAAGGACAGAGTCAATCTTGATGATTGGCTCGAACAGGTCATGCTCTGATTGAAATATACTGGACATACCAAAGATGAGTCCAAAATTATGTCTACCCTCTTGCTCCTGAAGGGAGGAGCATGTGAATATATGTGACATTGGATCACTGAGATAAATGAAAATAATAAGGCACCAGGAACTTGGGTGGAGTTTGTCTCTGAGCTTCACACAGCATACAAATCCTTGGACAAGGATGATAAGAAGCGAATGGAGTTAGAGGCCTTCATCATGAAGGACCATTGAGACTTCTGTAAGTTCACAGAAGACTTCCATCCAAAGGCAACAGGCACCAGCTTCTCAGACCAGGACTTGATTGAGAAGATCAAGAAGCACATTTCAGAAAAGACATGGCTGCTCATGCTGGCAGATACACCTAAGGACAAATGGCCCAAGAAATGGACTGAGTTCCTTACTTTTGTGCTCCAGATTTTCACATCACTACAATGAGAAGACCATCATGCCAAGGCTGAAACAAAAGATCCAAATGCCATGGAGATTGATGCAGTGAGTAAGAAGAGGAAAAGTAAATTGGGCAAAGTGTGAAGTGTCCAAGATGACAAGTTGGTTTGTGCCAACTGCAAGAAGAACAAACCAATGTTCTTCAAATCGTAAAAACGTTTCAGCAAGTATTGCACTGATTGTTTCAAATTGGACCATGTCAAGAAGCAAGCTGAGAAGGAGAAGGAGGCAGCCATGAAGAAGAAGGATGGGAAGAGCAAGGATAATGACAAGAAGAAGTCAAAGTCATCCAAGATATGACAGGTGGTATCTGATTCTGCTTCATCAGATGCAGAGAGTGAAAGCTCTGACACCAAAGAAGAAAAGAAGCCTAAGAGAAAGAGCTCTTCCTCTAAGACTAAGGGGAAAAGTAAGGAGACAGCTGCACACATCAGCAACTGCAGCATCCACTCGGAAAGCAAGCCTGTAGCATCTGAGTCAGATGAAGAAGATTTGGATGAGATCCTCTCAAGGCTCAGGCACCTGAGGGTCAATGGATCCAGTTCATCAAGGAAGGTGGGAGAGGGCTCTTCAAAAAGGATCTGAAGGGTTTTCTGAAAGGAAATCTGTAGGCAGCTTGTCAGAGTTCCCAGAACATTATATAAGACCTGTACATTTAGCACCCGGATCAGACACCTCTGTAGATCATCACAACGCAGAGGACGATAATGTAACAATAAAAAATTCATCTCTGAATCTATCATTATTTTATTTACCAGTTACATTATGGGTGTATGGCAAGAAATCGAGCGCCGAAGCTTTAGTCAACTCAGGAGCATATTCCATGTATATCAGCAAGCGATTCGTAAAAAACAATCGAATTGCAACCTCCAAGCTTAACACAACATACAAAGTGTACAATGATGACGGGTCCCAAAACAAACATGAAGAAATAACTGACTACATAAAGGCATACATAAAAGTCAGAGATCATGGTTCTACCCACTGTCTGCTAGTCACGGACATACAGAAATTAGACATGATCATTGGGATGTCATATTTATGTCAGAACAATCCAGAGATCAATTGGCAAGCTAGAGAATGGAAATACTCACAATGCCCGAGTACGTGTCACCACCAAAGGCTTCATAAAAAACAACAAGCCATTGCGAGAGAAGAAGCTGAAGAAATCTCGCAATGTGCACAGCAAATGGCAGATGAGGAGCCAACTGCATTTAAAATGTTTAATGGGCACAACATTGATGCAGTAAATCCTATCATTTCGTGGGTCAAAATGGACGATCTCAAAGCTGAACAAATAGCTCACATGATTCTTTCACTAGTGGACTGCGACTATGCTGAACCAGAGAAAAACCTGAATGGAGCAGCACATCAGTCAAACACTGGCAGCCCAGAAGATCAGGTTATTAATGAAGTAGAATCTTGAGAAAAATTAGTATCACATTCATTTGGTGATGTCTTCTCCAAGAAAGCATCTGAAAGGATGTCAACTTGAAAGCCTTATGATCATGCAATTGAGTTTGAAGAAGATTATGAATTATCACGATCAAGTAAACTATATCCTATGAATTCAGAGGAAAAGAATTCTCTAGATTCATGGATCGACGAAAATCTAGCAAAAGGCTACATTCGTAAATTGAAATCACCTATTGCAGCACCTGTATTCTTTGTCAAAAAGAAAGACGGCACATTAAGACTGGTACAAGATTACGGAAAACTTAATACCATAACCAAGAAGAATCGCTTTCCTATCCCACGAATAAGTGAGCTTATCGATCAGCTCAGCAATGCGTCAATATTCACCAAGCTGGATTTCTGTTGGGGATATAACAATGTTCCCATCTGTAAAGGTGATGAATGAAAAACAGCTTTTGTGATGCATTACGGTTTATATGAGGCAACAGTTATGTTTTTCAGTTTCTGTAACGCACCAGCCACCTTTCAGTATATGATGAATGAGATTCTAGATGATCTTATTCAGGAAGGTCATGTGATCGTCTACCTCGACAACATTCTAATCTTCACAAACAATCTGAAACAACATCAGAAGATTACAAAAGAGGTACTTAAGAGATTACGGGACAATGACCTTTTCACCAAGCCAGAAAAGTGCTTTTTTGAACAGTCCTCGATTGAGTACTTAGGGATGATTATCTCTAAAGGTGAGGTTCGCATGGATCCTCAAAAGGTCACAGATGTACTCGACTGGCCTGAACCCAAAAAGGTTAAGCAAGTACAAGCTTTCCTTGGGTTCGCTAATTTCTATCATCGATTCATTGAAGGATTTGCCAAAAAGTCTCGACCACTCAATATCCTGACATGAAAGAATCAAAAATGGGTATGGGGTGAAGAACAGCAACAGGCATTTGATGCGCTTAAGCATGCCTTTACTTCGGCTTCAATTCTGGCACTACCAAATGATACTCACCCATTTCGGTTAGAAATGGATTCTAGCGATTTTGTTACTGGTGCTTGCCTTGAACAACTCAAAAACGATGAGTTGTGGCATTCAATCACATTCTACTCAAAAAGCCTAAATGAGGCTGAGCAGAACTATGAAATATATGACAAAGAGATGCTCGCAATCATTTGAGCCTTGGAGAAATACTGACAATATCTCGAAGGTCATCCGCTTCCAGTAAAAATTTGGTCCGATCACCAGAACTTAACCTATTTCAAATGAGCACAAAAGCTGATGAGACGGCAAGCTCAATGGTCACTTTACCTCACACTGTTCAACATCCAACCACATCACAAACCAGGAAAATCAATGCATCACACTGATCCTCTGTTCAGGAGACCAGATCATGAAGAGGGGGTAAATCTTGATAAGTTCAACAAAACTCTGCTCAAGCTGAAATATTTCACAATTAAAGCTATTCAACATACCCATTTCGCAGTCGTCACAGATCATGATTTGGTGGACAAGATCAAAAAGGCACTACAAGATGACAATGTGAACAAATCATATCAAGACCTACTCAAAAAAGGACAATGAGAGTTCTCAAAAGGACTCGAAGACTGAAACTTCGAAAGTGGGATATTACTATATCGAGGCAAAGTCTACGTGTCAAAAGCAGATAATAAGGAATCACTTAGATGAGAAATTGTCCAGTGTCATCATGAAGCCACCAGTGCAGGTCATCCAGGAAGATGAAAGATATATGAGATGTTATCTCGTAATTACTGGTGATCAGGAATGTCCACTTATGTCAAAAGATATGTTGGTTCTTGCGGCCTTTGTCAATGCAACAAAAATATCAATCAGCCAAAATAGGGAGAACTACAACTGAATAAGGTTCCAACAGAACCTTGAAAAATTGTCTCAGTCAATTTAATTACCAGAATCTCATAGATTCAATGTAATTATGGTAGTTGTCAATCATTTGACCAAGAGAGCACACTTTTTTGCAATTACCAATGAGTTCTCTGCATCAGATCTTGCACGTACCTTCTACGAGAGGGTATGGGACACAGCACGGTCTTCCGAGACAGATTATCTCGGATAGAGAAACTCAGTTTGCAAGCGCACTATTTCAGGAAGTATGCAAACTCCTTGGGATAGAATCTGCAATGTCTTCAGCTTATCATCTGGAGACCGACAGTCAAACTGAAAGAACAAACCAGTCACTAAAGCAATATCCTCATATTTATACTGACAGACACATGGAAGATTGGAGTACACTACTGCCAACTGCCGAATTCACCTACAATAATCAGGCTTCTGAAGCCACTAAGAATTCACCATTCTTTGTCGAATATGGCAGACATCCATGTGCAGAACCAACAATAATGGACTCTATAAAACATGATACACTAGATTCCATAATGCAGGCATGAGTAGAAGTGCAGGAGCAAGCGAAGGCCGCTATTCTATTAGCAGCTGAATGTATGAAATGGTACTATGATCAATCTGTATGACCCGCACCTTTCAAAGTTGGAGATCAAGTATTACTCTCCACTAAAGATTGGCACAACGGAAAGATGGACCATTCAAAATTGTAGAAAAACTAGGACCAGTCACATATAAACTCAAAATGCTGCGGCAATACGGCATTCATCCAGTTTTTCATGCATCCAAGCTCACGCTCTACCATGAAGATGAAATACCTGGCTGCACACTCAGACCCCATCATCCTATTAAAAAGAAGACTGGTGAAGAATGGGAAGTCAAATACATAGTCGACTCTTGTGTCGTTCATGGCAAACTTCAATATTTGGTGCATTGGAAAGGCTATTCCAAGGCTGAAGAAATTTGGGAACCCGCTACGAATTTGAAGAAATCTCTGCATCTTATCAAGAAATTCCACAAGAAATATCCCGATGCACCCCAACCAATATCTCTTATCGATACAACTCCGGTCGATGGCATTTTTCCACCCAGGAGAACAGGTCAAATCTATGACCCCACCACTGATACAATTCAGATATATGATCAGGACTGAGATGATTGGGATCATTCTAGAGATCTTCAAATTACATTAAATAATCCAAATGCACATGCACCAAAATATGCGCATGAAGACGATGCTGAAATGGATTTAGCTGCATCAGAATCAACAATCATCCAAGCACATTCATGAGGATTAGTATCCACAGGACTTTATTTTATCACACCTTGAGGAACCTATGGACAAATTGCACCACAAAGTGGTTTAGCGATCAAAGGCATCAATGTAGGAGCTGGTGTAATCGACAGAGGGTACACAGGCGAAATCAAAATTTTGCTGATCAACATTACCAATAATGACTTCACAGTCAATTTGGGCGATTGTGTCGCTCAACTTATGATTGAACATATTATCACTCCTGTCATTTCACTAGTAGATTATCTCAAACCATCAGCTCGAGGACATCGTGGATTTGGTTCAACTGGTGATAATTATTTCTAGAAATCACGTAAAAAGCCAGATTCAGGATGAACTGTCTAAAAGGGGGGGTACTGTCACAGATTTCCACATTTTTAACTCTACACATGACCAAGACATCACATGACATCAGCGCTAGGCTGTCTAGAAAGGAACGAATCGGTATGCGAAGTACTGACAGCCTAGGTGCCCTGGAAGTTCAGGTTTAGTCACGTGACATATCACGTGATATCCATATATGTGACAAGTGGTGCAGGTATTAGGTAAGCCTAACTTATACAGTAATATCATCCCACCTAGAAGCAACAGTCAGACTCTGAAAGAATCCTATGAAGGCTACCCATGCCACCGGAGTTATGTCTTTTAAGAGGATATTAGTTCACATACATGAGGAAGATAGATGCCACGCCACCGGTGATGTAGCCATTACAGGCAATACCATTCCCATGGTCTTACTAAGTAGTTCAGATAGTCAGCATGCATGACACACGTAGTCTAACAGGTAGTGGTAACCAATCAGACAAGATCCATTAGCTAGCAATTCTGGGATATCAGGGTACCAAGGGTCCCTCCGCTCATGTATATAAGCCAGAGCTCTGAGACACATAAGTCCCTCAGACTTATTCTCATCTCTGCTATGCCAATCCACTCAGTGTTACCAGTGCTCACTTGCAAAGCACTGCTTGACCTTGATCATCGCTTGTGTCCATCCTTACCTCGACAAGTATCAGTAAGTGTTTGATCACTGAGTCATAGGCTTAGTCGGCACTCTGCATCCTAAGTTTGTGATAGAAGAATAAGTCTGCTTATCTTACCTGCCTCGAGTGCCTGCCCAGCATACTCACCACAGTGTTGCATCTTTACACATTCACCCGCATGTTAGCGGTGTCATATCTTCACCTGCCAATCTGGCAGATGCTGACTCTACCCACATAAACTGCACCAATACTATGCGTAGTGACTTCAGCATCATCTGATGTCCTCGAGCGAGAACTCCAGAAGAGTTTTATGAGCTGCGACGTACAAGCGTTCAGCCAAGGCCCGGTCATATATCCATGGGAGGTCGATGACCTCGCAACAGTGTCTCTGTTTCTGTTATTCAGACTCCTTCAGTTTGCACGTCACGAGCTCCCATCGCATCGTCATCTTCTTCAGGTCTCCAGCACTACCCAGGCATCCCGCCTCATGACTGGGCATTTCTACCAGTGAACAAACTTCATTCTACGTACGTCGAGACTTGCACAGGGTCTCATTATATATATCCTCTTACAATATCCATCATCTCGACTCAGCGCATCGAAGACACCCTTCGACAAGTTCATTTATTCCTTACTCCATGATACCATTATCAGCTTGACCGCGACGACATCCTCGTCATCGAGCACCTTATCTCCAAGCTCGAGTCTATCCATAGTGACATTGCAGAATTCAAGCTTCCCTTCGTACACCAACATGTGGTGCACAATTTTTGCAACTACGTTCAGGAAAGGAAGCATCAGGGAGGAGCAGCTCATGATATCATACTAGATATTATTGCGAAATATCATCTAGGAATACAGGTTACAGGGTGACCTTTGCTGTAGTTACACATTTGTATATGTCTTCATCTGGCGATTCGAACAATTTCGATAACTTTGAGCATCTCAATCCAGTCAGTCACACTTTCAATTATCTTTGGGATTCCCTACTGCACGGTCTTCAGAAAAGAGCAGGAGAAGCATTTGCTACATACAAGGACACTTTTGACATCGATTATCACATCGTCTACCATCTATCTGCTCTACAAATCTATCCAGACTTGAACTGAAGAAACGTAGTGGTACATATCCGATATATTCCGGTCAGAACCCAAGAACTGGAAGATCATCTTACAGAAGCTTACGATAGCTTCGTCGACTGGCTCGAAGAAGTCGAGCGCATTTGTCAAATTCATCGTAATCATCAGTGGCCAGCAGTCAGGGACAAAACCAGGTTCCTGTGGCAACCCTTCGTCAAGGTTATTTTTAACGACATTTGGGTGCTGCACCACAGTCGCTTTATTCGACAAATCGTTCAGAATGCAACAATTGCAAATTATCATGTTACTGAATTTGAAGAATATCCACGCGAGATAGAGGAAGAAGTTTAGAAGATGTCAACCCCCACTGCACATGATCCCCATTTTTCTCGTGCTCCATCTCCGGAGCTTCCCGCACATCTCAATATTGTATTACAACCTCCAAATCCTATTGTTTGTCAAGCCCTCACAGATACAGCATCTCCAAATGTGAACATACCACCAGATGTCAAGAACTGTGTGGTCGATCTTGTCACCAATGTCATAGAACAAATGCATCAGCAGACGGTGGCGCATTATGAGCATCTCATCAATCAACAAGCTAGTATTGCTCAACAAAATACCACAGAATTTCATAATCACACACTATTCCTCGACAACCAGTGACAGCAGCTCGAATCCCAGATATCTGATCTGGAAAAAACAGTTGCAGCTCGAACTGCAGAAATCAAAGAGCTTGTCGAAGATTATTATCAGAATATCGAGCCACAGATAGCTACCTTGGACGAATGTGATACTGAAATTCACAAAACGGTCGATGCACTCAAGAAGTCACATGAATGATGTTACAGTATATTAGCACTTCCCTATTCGGAAGGCCCTACTGTAACTGAACTCAAGCAGCATCACCAAAGCCAGCCACAAAAGCCATGCGACATCATTGATGATCAGCTAAGCGCTCAAGGATCTTATCGATTATAGATGCCAATCACCACATCACGTGACCCACAAGGTAGCGCCCCATCAAGCACCCCTGGCACATGACCTTAAGAGACACCCAAGCACATGACATCCTGATAGCCGCTCAATAGGCTCGAGCATAGACACAGGACACTGAGGTCTGGATTGGTGAGGAGGTCGGCCTTATACCTCATGGCTGAGATGGCACCCCAACGGAATGCCGCACGGACCATGACCTTATCTATAAGTCTACGGTCCACCAATGACCACATAGTATTTACTAGTAGGTACATTGCTATTGACCGTAGCACATTATGTAATATGCACATGTGGCTTGCCAGGACCTCAGTAGGTACACCATAGTTAGAGTGACTGGGGTCCAGCCCCACATGTATATATATGTCCTATGTGACTGAGGTAGCCCTCAGTCTTATTCATCTATTTCTCACATCCATCATGGTTTGCCACAACCCTTCATCCCTGAGTCAGCTCGACAGTGAGGCCTATCGCCACTCACTTGTCCTTAGCCTATCACTGGCTGATAGGGAGCTCGCCACCCTTTTATGTTGGATCTTGAGTCACTGCTCCAAGTGAGATCCTGGGGCCTTACAAGGCACTTAGTATAAAGGTCACCCATGAGCGGGTCATGTGTGAAGCACCCACAGATGTCATGTCACGTGTGGCAAAGCTTAGCCATGACATTTGAATAAGACTCACCAACCTGCCTTCAGCCTCAGGCTGACTGCGGGGAGTGACCTGAGGATCCTTTGAGGACCAGGCACTTTTTGACCTGAAGCATGTCATTAAACTGCATCATTTTGCTCAGAGATATTCTGCCCAAGAGCAGGGCTTTTTCCACATCACTTCCTCCACTATTCTGATGACTCTACCCACTGTAAGCCACTCACTGCCTATAAGAGGTATCAGCACATGTTGCTTCCTTCACACCTCCATGAGGGTGAACAGCCAGGAACCATTCAGAGTTCGCTGGGGTCAAGATCTAGGAGTGGGTACATGGATTGAAGGATCTTTGGGATCATTAGACAAGGCGTAGCATATCTGTGTCAATTATAGGAATATACTCTAGGGCCCCTGATAAAGCCATCATGCATCAAGCGATTTTGCCTAAAGCTGGTCCACTCAAAAGCTTCGCCCAGCATGAAAAACACTTCAAGTTATTTGTGACCGTGTATCCGAGGACCTATGCGCATGTCCTCGATAGAAGAAAAATAAACTGCGAGCGATCATTCTATATCTTGATGAAGATCAAAAGGTGGGCCTAGAACAAGTCCGAAGACCTCAGCCAAAACCCGTTATCAATGTAGATCGAAGAATCTATATAGGATAGGGGTCATACATCCTGCATGCTAGCCTGGAATGCTACCAGTTTAAACCTTTGCATGCAAAAGAGTGTGTCTAGTCAGCACACCTCCTGTTCAAGAACATTCTGCGAAATGAACAGCGCAAGTCGAGAAGAACTCATCCAAGCACACGGTAGTCTTTTGACTATTAACTGTGGGTGGATAGAGTAGAAATTCGAACAACGACACAAAGAATAGTTCAACACTGGAACAAATGGGGATACTATGGGAAACATTCATTCCAAGTCTTACGTGATAAAAAACATGCAACCAAGGTGCACGTTGAATTGAAAAACTGCTGCTCATCACGTTTGAAATGTGACGCTATTGTGCATCTTTGTTCAAGCAATCTACCACTCAAGCAACCCGATTTGTGGTCCAAAGAGTGGATCCTGGCACTTGACCACAGGAGCCATGCCAGAAGACCTAGTGCAAGTCAGAATAAACTGCAAACCTGCTAAACACAGCCAATCTTTTGATTCCCCCCACCCACCCTATATTGTTTCTTATTCATTCTCTCCCTTGGGTCACCCCTCACACGTCACCCAGGAGTGCATGGCTGTGGATGATTAGACCCAGGTGGGTCTTGCCTAGTGCCGGCTCACTCCCAGAGAAGAGCTTGGCAAGGAGTGGATAATATAGGTATATAGGCATGTGTGTAACGTAGTGAAGCACAATGACCTGGTCTCTACGGGTGACCATTAGGCATAGGCCAAAGGTCACGCTCCTCTGAACCTGTGAGGCAGATTCATGCTATGTCAGACATGTGTCGACTAGCATAGAACTATGGCATTTGGATGGGAGAACCTATACCACCCTTGACCATTGGGAAAAGGATATAAGATCTTGTAAGGCCGAAGGGCAAGCTGCACACATAGAGTGTAGCAGTGCATCTCCCCTCCCTGAACCTTCAAGGCTTATCCACAGAGAGGCACGAAACTGGCTGTAACCATTGGGAAAGCCATAGGCTGGTTACATAGCCACAGTTCATATAGTCGGATCTGAAGTACCACTTTTAGCTCTAATTTTACGCCTCAAATCAACCAGTCGAGTCATACGAAAAGACCTATGAACTCGTGGACAAGATGGATCATGCAAGAGTTTTGCCATATACCACTTAGCATCTTATCACATCCCAACAACCATTCACCACACTACGCACGAACATAGTCACTGGTTAGATCAAAAATAGAAAGAAAATAGGTGCACCTTTCCAATAAGAAACTGCAGCTTATGCACCACACAACCCTGATATGGTGCTGTAACAAGCTGAGAGCCTCCTAAGCATGAGGTTAAACTGCAGATCCTAGGTCCTATGTGCAAGACCAAAGGAAAAACTGTGAGCACCACCTCAAGCAAGCAACTTGAAGGGATCTCAAAGGGTTTAAGTGCAGCCCTATAGGAATGAAAAACACATCAAAGGCCAGATCCTTTCACCAGCATTGATACTGGTCTTGGAGACATTAGAGGCACCTCCGTGCTCGTGAGGTTGAAACTGTCAGCCCAACCACGATGTATGTCAGAACAAACTACCAGCACCAGCATGGCCAATTTCCAGCCATAGCGATCCCAAAGACCTATGCACAAGTCTACAGGAATAAACTGCGAGCACTCGACCTCTGCACAAGTCATTAAACTGCGAGCACACTGATCAACCCTGCCCTTCCACCCATCTGCTCAGTCAGCCTTCACAGCATCTGTTCATCAAGGGCGATGAACCATGAAGTGGGGGTGATGTCACAGTATATTAGCACTTCCCTATTCAAAAGGCCCTACTGTAACTGGACTCAAGCAGCATCATCAAAGCCAGCCACAAAAGCCATGCGACATCATTGATGATCAGCTAAGTGCTCAAGGATCTTATCGATTGTAGACACCAATCGCTGCATCACATGACCCACAAGGTAGCATCCCATCAAGCACCCCTGGCACATGACCTTAAGAGATGCCCAAGCACATGACATCCTGATAGCCGCTCAATAGGCTCGGGCATAGGCATGGGACATTGAGGTCTGAATCGGTGAGGAGGTCGGCCTTATACCTCATGACTGAGATGGCACTCCGACAGAATGCCGCATGGACCATGACCTTATCTATAAGTCTACGGCCCACCAATGACCACATAGTATCTACTAGTAGATACATTGCTATTGGCCGTAGCACATTATGTAATATGCACATGTGGCTTGCCAGGACCCCAGTAGGTACACCGTAGTTAGAGTGACTGGGGTCCAGCCCCACATGTATATATATGCCCTATGCGACTGAGGTAGCCCTCAGTCTTATTCATCTATTTCTCACATCCATCATGGTTTGCCACAACCCTTCATCCCTGAGTCAGCTCGACAGTGAGGCTTATTGCCACTCACTTGTCCTTTGCCTACCATTGGCTGATAGGGGGCTCACCACCCTTTTATGTTGGATCTTGAGTCACCGCTCCAAGTGGGACCCTGGGGCCTTACAAGGCACTCAGTATAAAGGTCACCCATGAGTGGGTCATGTGTGAAGCACCCACAGATGTCATGTCACATGTGGCAAAGCATAGCTGTGACAAATGATTATGTACATGGGCATCTTTGCAAGGAAGGAAAGCAGGGCAGGGTGGTGATGATGTCACAGAAAGGAACGACGATGATGAGCCATCATTTGGTCACAAGGTAAAGGTGTAAAAATTGACCAGCCAGAAAAATACGGTGGTAACAAGGATGGAGTCAATCTTGACGATTGGCTCGAACAGGTCATGCTCTGGTTGAAATATACTGGACATACCAAAGATGAGTCCAAGATTATGTCTACCCTTTTGCTCCTAAAAGGAGGAGCACGTGAATATATGTGACATTGGATCACTGAAATAAATGAGAATAACAAGGCACCAGGAACTTGGGCAGAGTTTGTCTCTGAACTTCACATGACATACAAATCTTTGGACAAGGACGACAAGAAGCGAATGAAGTTAGAGGCCTTCGTCAAGAGGGACCATTGAAACTTCCATCCAAAGGCAACTGGCACTGGCTTCTCAGATCAAGACTTGATCGAGAAGATCAAGAAGCATATTCTGGAGAAAACGTGGCTGCTTATGCTAGCAGACACACCTAAGAACAAATGGCCCAAGAAGTGGACCGAGTTCCTTACATTCATGCTCCAGATTTTTACATTACTACAATGAGAAGGCCATCACGCTAAGGCCAAAACCAAGGATTCAAATGCTATGGAGGTTGACACAGTCGGGAAGAAAGGGAAGAGTAAATTGGGCAAAGCGTGAAGCATGCAGGACAACAAGTTGATTTGCACCAACTGCAAGAAGAACAAGCCAACGTTCTTCAAATCGTCAAAACGTTTTAGCAAATATTGCACCGATTGTTTCAAATTGGACCATGTCAAGAAGCAGATCAAGAAGGAGAAGGAGACAGCTGTGAAGAAGAAGGATGGAAAGAAGAAGGATGATGACAAAAAGAAGTCAAGGTTGTCCTCGACATGACAGGTGGCATCTGATTCTGCTTCATCAGATGCAGAGAGTGAAAGCTCTGACACTGAAGAAGAAAAGAAGCTGAAGAAAAAGAGCTCTTTCTCTAAGACTAAGGGGAAGGGTAAGGAGACAGCTGCGCACATCAGTGACTGCGGCATCCACTCGGAGAGTGAGCCTGTAGCATTCGAGTCAGATGAAGAAGATTTGGCCGAGATCCTCTCAAGGCTCAGGCGCCTGAGGGCCAATGGATCCAGTTCATCAAGGAAGGTGGGAGAGGGCTCTTCAAAAAGGATCTGAAGGGTTTTCTGAAAGGGAATCTGTAGGCAGCTTGTCAGAGTTCCCAGAACATTATATAAGACCTGTACATTTAGCACCTGGATCAGACGCCTCTGTAGATCATCGCAACGCAGAGGATGATAATGTAACAATAAAAAATTCATCTCCGAATCTATCATCATTCTATTTACCAGTTACATTATGGGTGTATGGCAAGAAATCGAGTGCCGAAGCTTTAGTCAACTCAGGAGCATATTCCATGTATATCAGCAAGCGATTCATAAAAAACAATTGAATTGCAACCTCCAAGCTTAACACAACATACAAAGTGTACAATGCTGATGGATCCCAAAATAAACATGGAGAAATAACTGACTATGTAAAGGCATACATAAAAGTCAGAGATCATGGTTCTACCCACCATCTGCTAGTCACAAACATACAGAAATTAAACATGATCATTGAGATGTCATATCTACATCAGCACAATCCAGAAATCAATTGGCAAGCTGGAGAATGAAAATACTCACGATGCCTGAGTACATGTTACCACCAAAGGCTTCGTAAAAAAACAACAAGCCATTGCAAGAGAGGAAGCTGAAGAAATCTCGCAACATATACAAGGAATGGCAGATGAGGAGTCAACTGCATTTAAAATGTTTAATGGGCACAACATTGATGCAGTAAATCCTATCATTTTGTGAGTTGAAATGGACGACCCCGAAGCTGAACAAATAGCTCACATGATCCTCTCACTAGCAGACTGCGACTATGCTAAACCAGAGAAAAACCTGAATGGAGCAGCACATCAGTCAAACACTGGCAGCCCAGAAGATCAGGTTATTAATGAAGTAGAGTCTTGGGAAAAATTAGTACCAGATTATCTACATTCATTCAATGATGTCTTCTCCAAGAAAGCATCTGAAAGGATGCCAACTCAAAAGACTTATGATCATGCAATCAAGCTTGAAGAAGACCATGAATTACCACGACCCAGCAAACTTTATCCTATGAATCCAGAGGAAAGGAATTCTCTAGATTCATGGATCAACGAAAATCTAGCAAAAGGTTACATTCGAAAATCGAAATCACCTATTGCAGCCCCTGTATTCTTTGTCAAAAAGAAAGACAGCATGCTAAGACTGGTACAAGACTATCAAAAACTTAATGCTATAATCAAAAAGAACTGCTTTCCTATCTCACGAATAAGCGAGCTTATCGATCAGCTCAGCAATGCGTCAATATTCACCAAGTTGGATCTCCGTTGGAGATATAACAATGTTCACATCCGTAAGGGTGATGAATGAAAAACAGCTTTTGTGACATATCGTGGGTTATATAAGGCAACGATTATGTTTTTCGGTTTTTGTAACACACCAGCCACCTTCCAGCATATGATGAATGAGATTCTAGATGATCTTATTTGGAAAGGTCATGTGATCGTCTACCTCGATGACATTCTAATCTTCACAAACGATCTGAAACAACATCAGAAGATTACAAAAGAGGTACTTAAGAGATTACGGGACAACGACCTTTTCACCAAGCCAGAAAAGTGCTTTTTTGAACAGTCCTCGATTGAGTACTTAGGAATGATTATCTCTAAAGGTGAGGTTCACATGGATCCTCAAAAGGTTGCAGGTGTACTCGACTGACCCAAACCCAAAAAGGTTAAGCAAGTATGTACAGGCTTTCCTTGGGTTCGCTAATTTCTATCGTCGATTCATTGAAGGATTTGCCAAAAGGTCTCGACCACTCAATATCCTTACACGGAAGGATCAGAAATGGGTATGGGGTGAAGAACAGCAACAGGCATTTGATGCGCTTAAGCATGCCTTTACTTCGGCTCCAATTCTGGCACTACTGAATGATACTCACCCATTCTGGTTAGAAATGAATTCTAGCGATTTTGTTACTGGCGCATGCCTTGAACAACTCAAAGACGATGAGTTGTGGCATCCAATCACATTCTACTCAAAAAGCCTCAATGAGGCTGAGCGAAACTATGAAATATATGATAAAGAGATGCTCGCAACCATTCAAGCCTTGGAGGAATACCGACAATATCTTGAAGGTCATTCGCTTCCACTAGAAATATGGTCTGATCATCAGAATTTAACTCATTACAAAAACTGATGAGACGGCAAGCTCGATGGTCACTTTACCTCACACAGTTCAACATTCAACTACATCACAAACCAGGAAAATCAATGCATCACACCGATCCTCTGTCCAGGAGGCCAGATCATGAAGAGGGGGTAAATCTTGATAATTCTAATAAAACTTTGCTCAAGCTGGAATATTTCGTGATTAAAGCTATTCAACATACCCATCTCACAGTCGTCACAGATCATGATTTGGTGGACAAGATCAAAAAGGCACTACAAGATGACAATGTGAACAAATCATATCAAGATCTACTCAAGAAAGGACAACGAGAGTTCTCAAAAGGACTCGAAGACTGAAACTTCGAAAGTGGGATATTACTATACCAAGGCAAAGTCTACGTGCCAAAAGCAGATAATAAGGAATCGCTTAGATGAGAAATCATCCAACGTCATCATGAAGCTGCCAGTGCAGGTCATCCTGGAAGATGGAAGACATATGAGATGTTATCTCATAATTACTGGTGGTCAGGAATGTCCACTTACGTCAAAAGATATGTTGGTTCTTGCGATTTTTGTTAACACAACAAGAACATTAATTAGCCAAAATACAGAGAATTACAGCCAAATTAGGTTCCAACAGAACCTTGGAAAATTGTCTCTGTTGACCTAATCACTCAATTACCAGAATCCCATGGATTCAACGCAATCATGGTAGTTGTCGATCGTTTGACCAAAAGAGCGCACTTCTTTGCAATCACCAATGAGTTCTCTGCATCAGATCCTGCACGTACCTTCTACAAGAGGGTATGGACACAGCATGGTCTTCCGAGACAGATTATCTCAGATAGAGGTACTCAGTTTGCAAGCGCATTATTCTAGGAAATATGTAAACTCCTTGGGATAGAATCTGCAATGTCTTCAGCTTATCATCTGGAGACCGACAGTCAAACTGAAAGAACAAACCAGTCACTAAAGCAATATCCTCATATTTATACTGACAGACACATGGAAGATTGGAGTACACTACTGCCAACTGCCGAATTCGCCTACAATAACCAGGCTTCTGAAGCCACTAAGAATTCACCATTCTTTGTCGAATATGGCAGACATCCATGTGCAAAACCAACAATAATGGACTCTATAAAACATGATACACTAGATTCCATAATGCAGGCACGAGTAGAAGTGCAGGAGCAAGCGAAGGCTGCCATTCTATTAGCAGCCGAATGCATGAAATGGTACTACGATCAATCTGTACGACCTGCACCTTTCAAAGTTGGAGATCAAGTACTACTCTCCACTAAAGATTGGCAGACATCGGGGGTCAAATTGGCACAATGGAGAGATGGACCATTTGAAATCGTAGAAAAACTAGGACCAGTCATCTACAGACTCAAAATGCTGCAACAACACGGCATTCATCCAGTTTTTCATGCGTCCAAGCGCATGCTCTACCATGAAGATGAAATACCTGGCTGCACACTCAGACCCCGTCCTCCTATCAAAAAGAAGACTGGCAAAGCATGGGAAGTCAAATACATAGTTGACTCTCGTGTCATTTGTGGCAAACTTCAATATTTGGTGCATTGGAAAGGCTATTTCAAGGCTGAAGAGACTTGGGAACCCACTGCAAGCTTGAAGAAATCTCTGCGTCTTATCAAGGAATTTCACAAGAAATATCCAGACACACCCCAACCAATATCTCTTATTGATACAACTCCAATCGATGGCATTTTTCCACCCCAGAGAAAAGGTCAAATCTATGACCCCGCCGCCAATACCATTCACATATATGATCAGGATAGAGATGATTGGGATACTTCTAGAGATCTTCAAATCACATTAGATAATCCAAATGCACAAGCGCCAAAATATGCACATGATGACGATGCTGGAATGGATTTAGCCACATCAGAACCAACAACCATCCGAGCACACTCGCGAGGATTGGTGTCCACAGGACTTCATTTTACAACACCTCAAGGAACCTATGGTCGAATTGCACCACGGAGTGGTTTAGCTGTCAAAGGAATCAATGTAGGTGCTGGTGTAATCGATAGAGGATACACAGGCGAAATTAAGATTTTGCTGATCAATAATACCAATGATGACTTCACAGTCAATTTGGGCAATCGTGTCGCTTAACTTAATTATTCGTATTATCATCCCTGTTATTTCATTAGTAGACTACCTCAAACTATCAGATTGAGGACACCGTAGATTTGGTTCAACCGATGATAATTATTTTCAGAAATCACGCAAAAAGCCAGATTCAGGATGAACTGTCTAGAAGGGGGGGTACTGTCACAGATTTTCACATTTTCAACTCTGCACATGACCAAGACATTATATGACACCAGCGCTAGGCTGTCCAGAAAGGAACGAACTGATACATAAAGTACTGACAGTCTAAGTGCCCTGGAAGTCCAGGTCTAGTCACGTGACATATTATGTGATATCCATATATGTGACAAGTGATGCAGGTATTAGGTAAGCCTAACTTATACAGTAATATCATCCCACACAGAAGCAACAGTTGGACTCTGGAAGAATCCTATGAAGGCTACCCATGCCACCGGAGTTATGTCTTTAAGAGGATATTAGTTCACATACATGAGGTAGATAGATGCCATGCCACCGGTGATGTAGCCATTACAGGCAATACCATTCCCATGGTCTTACTAAGTAGTTCGGATAGTCAGCATGCATGACACATGTAGTCTGACAGGTAGTGGTAACCAATCAGACAAGATCCATTAGCTAGCGGTTCTGGGGTATCAGGGTACCAAGGGTCCCTCTGCTCATGTATATAAGCCAGAGCTCTGAGACGCGTAAGTCCCCCAGACTTATTCTCATCTCTGCTATGCCAATCCATTCAGTGTTACCAGTGCTTACTTGCAAAGCATTGCTTGACCTTGATCATTGCTTGTGTTCTTCCTTACCTCGACAAGTATCAGTAAGTGTTTGATCACTGAGTCATAGGCTTAGTTGGTGCTCTGCATTCTAAGTTTGTGATAATTTGGTAGAACAATCAGCAGAAGGAACACAGAACAAAGAATAGTGGTCCAAATTTGTCTCTCCAGAATTTCATCAATATGAAGATGTGTTCTCAAAGAAGAGCTCAGAAAGAATGCTGATGTGTAAGCCCTACAATCATGCAATTGATCTCGACCCAGACGTGGCATTCCTGAGACTGGGCAAAGTTTACCCTATGTCTTTACAAGAGAAAAACTCACTTGACAAATGGATTGAT
Source organism: Laetiporus sulphureus 93-53 (assembly GCF_001632365.1). Taxonomy (NCBI): domain Eukaryota; kingdom Fungi; phylum Basidiomycota; class Agaricomycetes; order Polyporales; family Laetiporaceae; genus Laetiporus; species Laetiporus sulphureus. The sequence goes on along the minus strand of NW_024468518.1, from coordinate 267,698 downwards.
GGTGAGTTGGTCAAAGGCTATATTTGACCATCCAAATCCCCTTATGCAGCCCTGGTATTCTTTATAAAGAAGAAAGATGGTTCTCCTAGACTAGTTCAAGACTACAGGGTTTTAAATGGCATTACTAAGAAGAACAAATTCCCTCTCCCATGAATCAATGATCTTATTGACAGACTCTCAAGAGCTAGCCTTTTCACGATGCTGGATCTGAGATGGGGATACAACAATGTATGCCTTCACAAAGGAGATGAGGAAAAGGCAGCATTTATCATCCACCGAGGGTTATTTGAATCAACTGTTATGTACTTCAGATTCTGTAATGCCCCTAGCACCTTCCAAGCAATGATGAATGACGTATTAGGTAACCTCATTCACATAGAAAAGGTGGCAGTCTACATAGATGACATCATCATCTTCACAGATAACCAAGAAGAACACATGCGCCTAACCCAGAAAGTCCTCCAACACCTCTGAGACAATGACCTAATTGTGAAACCAAAAAAGTGTCACTTTGCGACAACTTTTGTTAAGTTTTTTGGGCTCATAATCTCAAGAGGATCAATACAGATGGATTCTGAAAAGATAGATGGTGTTCTCAAATGGCCAATATTCACCAAGGTAAAGCAAATACAGGCATTTCTTAGTTTGGCAAATTTCTATCGGTGATTCATCAAGGATTTCGGCTCGATGACCTGACCCTTGACTCTGCTAATGTGTAAAGACGCTCCATGAAAATGGAAAAAATCTCAACAAAAGGCGTTTGAGGCTCTCAAGACTGCCTTCACTTCTGCACCTATTTTAGCCCTCCCCAATGCAACACATCCCTTTAGACTAAAGACGAATGCCTCAGACTTTGCAATGGGTGCAGTCCTTGAACAGTTGGGAGAAGATGAACTCTGGCACCCTGTCACATATTACTCTAAATTACTCAATGAACATGAGCGAAATTATGAAATATATGATAAGGAGATGCTAGCCATTATTCAGACATTGACAGAATATCAGCAGTACTTCAAAGAACATCCTCACCCAGTTGAGATATGGTCAGATCACCTCAGCCTTACCTATTTTTGCCAAGCTCAAACACTGACCAGGCGATAAGCCCGCTGATCACTTTACCTTACACATTTCAATTTTATTCTCCATCACTGCCCTGAAAAGATGATAATGCATTGATATGCTCAACTGCTTCCTGACTGCCAGCTACCTCCTATCCTGTAGAGGAAGGCAGATCAGAGCTGTCCATCTCCATTCACCTTAGGCCACAGTTGCAGGAACTTCAGCTGATAACACTTGAGGGGTGGCTGTGAGTCATTTGATGTTGTGCTTGAAATGGAGTGGTGAGCAGTAATTCAGACTAGGGGAGTGTCTCCGACTCTGGATGAGTCGAGAAGAGGATGAGTTGTGTGGGATGGCTAGGAGGGCAGCGAGTGCCTCTACTGAATGGGTTGTCGAGGGTTGAGGATCGAGCAGTGACATGAGTCTTTTGCTGACTAATCCTGTGGCTTGGGTGCTATAGGCAGCTCTCCCCAGCACTACAGAGGGGGGTTTGGTGCTTCCTAGGTCTTTGGGACATTTATGCAGGGCTCCCCAGCATTACAGACGAGATCTGGATGCTTGCTAAGGCTACGGAGTTCGATGGGGATGGAGATCTGAGTTGCTAGAGCTCATGACAGGTGGCATGAGAGGAAAATGTGGTAACTTGACTTTACTGGGTGCTTCCTGAGTCGAGCTATGGGTCACTGTGAGGAGTGCTACCCCATGCAGTGTTGAGAGCTAACTAGATGTGATACGAAGATGTAGATGAGCGAGACTAAATAGAGCATGCTGCCCTATCGAGATGATGTGCATAGAACTGAACTCTGAAGGGTGAACTCCTTGTTATTTGTGGTAGGTACATCGGTTATTATATAGGTGTAAAGTAGTGCCTTCTAATGTAGCAGAAGACGTTTCCGATCCTTGTTCGCATTTCTGATCCTCTGAAACAGTTCCAAAACATTCCCTGCCTCCTCCTCCTCATTGTTTGCAGTCGGAGAACCAGAAGATAAGGGCCCTCAATGATTTGCTGCCCTGCGCTTCTCTCGCTTAGAATGAACCTTCGTGTCAATTTGGCCAAACCTGTCCTGCTCCGTCTCTTCTCCTTTGTCCTTGTAATTGGCCATGCTAACACATGGGTCCTTGCTCATTTCTGAGCCTCATGTATGACCCTTTTTGTGATATGGTGCTGCTGCCATGGGTTCTTCAGAGTTGGAGCCCTTGTGCTGTTCCATCTGGACTGTTCCGCTTGACAGATATGCATTATCAAGTCACATGGCCCTCAGCTGCTCTTGCAGAAGGGTTTCTGAGCACAGAATGTTTCAGTGCATATCATCTCCCCTGTTCTGAAACCTGGACCATCCTCGATCCATCATCTTCATATATCTAGCTTGTCTCTTCCTGCCATTCGTCCATGTTCAAGTCCTCCACCATGTCTTCTTCTCCTCCCCCTGGCATTTTCTCTTCTGGATGTGCCTGCACTTGATGCTCCCGAGGAGGTATGGCATCACTGGGTAGATGTGTTTGTGCTTACTTCGGTGAGTCAGAGACCTGTGTGTGGGTGACACATGGCTGATCTTCCACATAGACTGAGCTTCATGTTTGTTCTCCTTCTATCACCACTTTAGTTCTTGGCATCATGGCCATCATGCTTGATTGGCTCATGTTTTACTCCTGACCTGAATTTGACCTATGGCTTGCTGCTGTGATTGACCATACTGATCTCACAGCCTTTCACTCGGCCTCCATCAATGCTGGTCCCCTGTGACCTCCTACGAAATTGCATGCCAAAATAATGGAGATAGTCAAGGTGATGGACTGGGAAATGCTTAGTAGAGCACCCCAGGCCCATGTTACTGCATGTGACTCACTTCTGATGGGGTGCGTGGAGGATCTCGTGGTGAATCGTTATGATATGAAGTTCCTCAGGCACGTATGCTCCATCACCTTCTAATGGATGCATCTTGATCAAGGCCATGTGGCCATGGCTGCCACTGCTGTGGCTGCCAAGCCAATTCATGTGTCGAGCATTTCTGCTTCATCTGTCGAGCTCACCAAGTGAGAGTTCAGTGAGACTCTCACTGCCATTCATGCTACCTCAGTTTCTCATGTGCAATCCATGATGGGTTCTTCAGTGGGGTCTCCTGAGCCTCCTGCTCCTGCTACGTCATCCAGCAAGGTGCCTGCCATGCATTCTAAGGCCATTACCCTCTGAGGTTCTCCGAGAGTACCTGGATATCATTCGCAACACTTCTGGGGTGCTAAAGCAAGTGCTTGTCGATTATGGCAAGCCTTGGCCTTCTGCCAAGGTATGTCCGTGTTATTCAGTCGGGTACCTGCACTTACTGACTCTTCACTCCTAGTGTTCATGCTGTACCTCTGTGGAAGAATGTCTCATTGTCCCCGTTACTCAGAACACCATTTTCTCACGTGTTTGCATTCACTGCGACCTTGATCACAATTCATGCTCTCTTCTTGAGCCCACTCCTGCACATATGTCTGCTCATTATCTTGCTCATTTTCTTAACTTAGTAGGACCTCCGTCTGCTAGTTCTGACAAATGCGCATGCAGAAATGGAGCACATCTTCCACCATATCCAGAATGTTCGACTGGACCAAGTCTTTCTGATGGAAGTTTTTGAGCGTGAATGCTTCCTCTTGATCACTGAGATTAATCAGTTGGGACTCCAACTGAAGGCTGTGGAGGGATGGTTTGATGAGCCGAGCAAGTATCCATCAGTCTAAATCTGCGTCGTCCATCCTCTGTATGATAGCCCGAGTGGTTGGCACTGTCTTTGTAATGCGTACTCATTTTCCTTGCACCAAATGAAACAATTGACTCATTCTCTGAGCTTCTCGTGTGTCTCAGTTCCACTTTGCTGTCTTCTGGATAGGGTGCCTGCCTATTGTGCTGCACTAGTTGGACTTTCACAAAGTCGGACTTTGATACCGCATGGTCAATGTTCAGTTTGCCATTAGTTTTAAGACGTGCCTATTGATTCAACTTGATGCATCGATTCTTGTCCCCTCTACTGCTGGTGTGGCATCTAATGACTTGCCTTTACCTTTGCCTCACTTCTCTTCACTGCTCCTGGATGTGTCTGTACCTGTGGCTCCTCCTTTATCGCAAATGCTGTTGCAACCCATCAGTGCACCGCCAGTATGTTTCCTTTGCTCATTTCTTATATGTAGCAGCTGGGCTGACCCAGTCTTTGGCCTTGCAGTCTCTAACAAAAACTTCTCTGCAGGTCACCACCATGTGTCTTGATCTTTATGAGGGATGAGAGGACCTCAAGGTGGCCTGGACTCTGGGTGATGAGGGTGCAATAGAGATGGCTGCCAAGGTGTTCACATCCTATTTGGTGAGCTGCCACCTCAAGCTTGTTTTCTTTGATTCATTCTAACCCTCCCTTCTTCAGCATGCTCTCCATGATATCCTGAAGAACCATGCACATTCACATCAAGAACTTCCACAAAAAGGCTCATACCTTGCTGGACCCTATTGTGCATCCCTCCTGGCTAGCCTGGTGTGAAGAGCTGTTGTCTCCGGGACAAGCTGCTGCTCTCTCTGGGTTTAAGGTGCATGCTTTCTTCTTTTTTAGCTTATCGCTTCTAAGAGGCCACACAGGAACTGAGTCCTTCACTGCCCTTTGTCACGTCAGCTTCTGCGCTCATGGAACACAATATTATCAAGATTTCTGAGACTCTGACGGCTCCCTCTCCACTTGTTCTACCTTCTGCCTCTCTTGCTCTGACTTTATGTGTTGCGGCACCCTCTGGCACCGAGGTCCTTTCCTCTGTAACCTTAGCATCTTCTTCATCTCAATTCAGATCCAGCGCTGACAATGTGCTGTTCCTTTCCAGCATGCCCAGCACTCCCGCTATGAAGGTCGATGCTGAAGGAGAACCTGAGAATGAAGAGTCTGTGCACAACTCTGACCAGGATGAGCTGGCCAATGAGGAGGCCTCCGATGAGTCTTTATCCACCATGTCCACCACGACTGCTTCCAGGCAAGGGTGGGGCCACCGAGCTAATGTTGCCAAGATCATCCTTGACCCACATATGCATCTTCCACTTCACACTTTCTGTGATCATTCTAAGTCACCCCAATATATGCCTTCATGGTGCAAGCCTACTGTCACAGATTTTTGCCATGAAGTCTGCACGTGACTTTTCTCATGCCACAGATCACGTGCTTCACCAATATCCCATGCCACTCAGCCACAGACGTAACGCATAGGGATCAGGTGATAGTCTACATCACATGTTATGGTCCAGACCCGTGGATGATATGGTCGGACCTGTCTATTCCAG
>NW_024468518.1:254696-262159 GCF_001632365.1 Laetiporus sulphureus 93-53 | reverse complement strand
ATTGTTCTACATCTGGACATCCTATTGTTTCATGTATGGCCATTAGCTTATACCCGTAGATAGGTAGCTTAGGTAAGATAGCCCGCTGTACATGTATATAAGACCAGCATGTAGAGGATGAAACCTCAGATTGTTTCTCCTCGTCTACTACCCAGTCGACTACTGAGCCTCACCAGCTCCATTATATTTTCTATCACATTTTCCAGATGCTTGCTGAGCTACCAGTGAGTGTTAAGGCTCTCAAGCCTCCTTTGAGATTTGGGGGATCAGGACGGCACGTTCCACATAACCTGTCCTTTTTAGTCTCTTTGATCTCTTGTCCAGCGTCGCTGTGACATTAGAAACAATCTGACATTTTTCATGCCCCTGCTTAGTGTTTAACACAAGCAGCTGCATATTTTCAGTGCAAGCAGTTTCAGCCGTAGCGCGCGGTTTTTTCTCCACATCTTCCAACTCGACCTCTACCAGGCGTGAGCCTCTGCAAGACACTGAGCAGCCCAAGGCAGCAAAGCGCAAGGCAGAAGATCCTCAAGCTGGCAACAAGCGTCGCCTTACAAACAAGGAGTGAGGGAGACTCCTTACCATAGCATCACTAGGAACTTCGTCCACAGACAGGCAGCATGCAGTGGCCAGGGTACTGGACACTATGCACATTAAAGTTCAAGGCCTCATTTGCCGCGAACGCAGTCACACCCCACCACTTGAACGCTACAAGCTCAGAGCCAGATGCCTTACCACAGGCAGATGCAAGCCCAGGACGCGACCCGAAATCATAACCAGTAACACCATCCCTCCTGTTATCATTGCCCCACAGCCAGTACGACCCATTCCAGACTTTATAAAAATCAGCGCACGGCCCATTTGACCACTTCCATCCAGAGTCAGATCAACGCCCCACATTGAAACCCTACAAAAGCAGGTATCTGCTACCCGCTTCAGGTTGCAGCTGATATTAGGAGCATTTTGGGAAAGGATCGACCAGGATAGACGAAAGAAGATACAACTCCTTGCATCGGAGTTAGACAAGGTCTGCGCAGACCTTTACACAGGAACTCACGAATATATGTTCGTCGAGAAATAGGTCATCAACACGTGCTGCCTGGAGATAGGCAGGATCAATTTCAAGGAGATAGGAAAGCAACAGAGGTTGAACGAGATCGTTAAAGGGCTGTGCAAAGTCAAGGACAAGAAGTACCTAGGCTTTATTTTCAATTAGTTATATCTGTACCTATAATGTCGGAATCAGGACGCGCACAAATGTCTACATTTGCACAATGTATGCAGGACATAATGCGTCCAAACATTGAGGCACACGATGGGAGCACACCTCGTGCGTCACGACAAGCATCTCCAGAGTTAGCTCCACAAGACTCTGCGTCACAAATCGGAGGACAATCATCCCCGACTCCATCACTCCTCCCGGCATACATCCCCCCTGCATGATCATATGACGGACAACAATACGAGCATCTCGAAGAGGCTATCAGACAGTCTGCACCCAGCGAAGTACCCGACAACATTCGCGAATGGGTAATCATTGTCATGAAGTCTCTGGTCGATAATGAACTCAAGAAAATGTACAATGTGCTTGAAGACAAGATGTATGAGCACAAGAGGATTCTTGAGGCCTCAATTGCATCAGCTCAAACAGAGCGACGACTGAAGGAGGCAGTACTCAAGTCCGAGAACGAGAAACTCTCGGACAGAATCAAGGCCCAGGATGCACACATGGTGGTCCTCAACGATGAACTTGCAGGCACGCAGGGAGCAATGCTGGACATGGGGAAAAGAATGATGGAAGTAGCCAGTGAGAACACCAAGCTGTGCCATGAGTTAGCTTCACTCAAAGCAAGCGGCGTTGCAACGACGCAAGGTCATACATCCGGCACGGTCCAATCATAACACCCTCGCATCAAAATCGCCGAACCTTCACACTACTCGGGCAAAGGAAGTCTGGAGGACTGGCTCCAACAACTCAGCATATGGATGCGATGGAACGAGATCAACGATGATGAGCATAAGATTACCATGGCCCTGCTGCACCTAGAAGGAGGTGCTTTCACATATATGTCCGAATACGCAACAAAGGCAGCAGCATGGCAGGCACTTGGTACTTGGGAAGACTTCGTCGACATGCTCAAGGTGAACTACAGGACACTCGACCCAGACAAGGACGCGCAACAACACTTGAAGGAGATCTGCGCGAAGACCTACCCTACAATGGTCTCCTTCGCAGAACAATTCTGTCAATGGGCCACTAAGACCAACTTAGGGCACACTGCGCTCATCGGTTACATCGCGGAACATTGTAGCAAGGACGTACGACAGGCAATGGTCACTTGAAACAGCCTAGGGATCCCCAATCCTATCACATGGGCCGAGTATCTCGACCTCTGCCTATAACTCAAATCGAAGTTCAGGGCTGACAAGGCACGACAGCGCGGAACGGCAATGACACCATCATCACAACCACCAAGAGTCCAAAAGGATCCCAACACCATGGACGTGGACCATGTGTCCCAACTTAACAAGGAACAAGAAGGCTGGCTGGAGAGAAAGCTCTGTGTACGATGTGGAAAACATCCCTTCATATTCAAGCAGAGATTCCCCGACCCCAAATACAAAGGCAAGCTAGAGATGCCTAGGCGGGGACAAGTAACAAGGGCAGTATCGACACCAGCGGCATCAAGCAGTTCCGATGATGGCAAGGCAAGGGAGGAAGCAGTTCGTGCATTCCTCGCCAGCTACGACGTGAAGGGAAAAGATCAGGAGGCAGAACCGGAATCAGCTGTCAAAGCAGCTAGGATCACGGAGGTGGAGAATGATGAGGATTTTCTTTGGCGGGTTCTCTGAGGTCTGGCCAGAGTTCCCATAGACAATGTAACAGTACCTACTCGATCTCGCATGTACCAATTTCAGATTTTTTATATATTGCATCAACTGGTTCATCAAAACATGTGATCGATTTACCTGTTCACCTCAAACAGGGAGAAAGGGAAGTCCAGACTGAGGCGCTCCTCGACTCAGGAGCATATTCTTGTTACATCAACCCATGGCTGGTTGATCGGTTAAATCTTGCTACGATCTTTCTCGAGAAAGAGATCAGGGTTTATAACGCAGATGCATCTCACAACAAGGGTGAAACCATTAAGAAAAGGGTTCTTCTAAGTATAACCATCAGAAATCATACAAGTAGACAGAGCCTTCTTGTCACCGACATAGGACACAAAGATGTTATACTAGGTATGAGCTTCCTCAAGGAGCATAATCCCGAGATGGATTGGGAAAGGCTTAATATCGAGTTCACCCAGTGCCCACAATGATGTGCACCCTCACAGGTAGCAGTCCAGGAGGAGGACCTGGAAGACACAAACATCCCCCACATCGAAGACCTGATGGAGTTTGTCGGTTTCCAGGAATTAGGTGACAACTGGAACGACATGGACAGCTTCATTAGATGGGTGTCATTATCAGAAGACCCTGACGTGCAGACCGTAGTGTCACTTATCATGGGTCTTGACACCAAGAGGAATCAGGATAGAGCGCCGCAAAAAGGAGAACAGGACAAAGACTACTGGTCAGCCTATGTCCCCAAACACTTTCACGAGTATGGCGATGTGTTCTCCAAGAAGCAGTCGAAATGAATGCCCACAAGAAAGCCCTATGATCATCCCATCAAACTTGTTCCAGAGGCATCGTTACCATGCCCAGCAAAGTTATATCCTATGAACCTACAGGAAAGGAATTTGCTCGACACGTGGATAGACCAAGAGTTGGCCAAAGGATACATCAAGAGATCACGGAGTCCGACAGCAGCACCCGTTTTCTTCGTCAAAAAGAAAGACAGGTCACTGAGGCTAGTACAAGACTACAGAAACCTCAACGCAGTAACAAAGAAGAACAAGTTTCCAATCCCACACATTTCGGACCTCATCGACAGACTCTCACAAGCTAGCATATTTACAAAGCTTGACCTGAGGTGGGGTTTCAACAACATAAGGATTAGGGAGGGAGACGAGGAAAAAGCTGCCTTCATTATGCATCGCGGCCTCTTTGAATCCACAGTAATGTACTTCGGTTTCTGCAACGCTCCTAGTACCTTCCAGACAATAATGAATACAGTCCTGGAGGACCTGATTTGCACTGGAAAGGTAGTAATCTACCTAGACGACATCCTCATCTTTACGGATGATCTCGATGAACACCGATGACTAGTGAATGCAGTTCTACAGCGCCTCTGGGACAACAATTTGTATGCCAAACTGGAGAAATGCTTTTTTGAACAGTCCTCAATCAAGTATCTTGGAATGATTATCAGCAAGAACTCAATACAGATGGACCCTGCTAAAGTCGAAGGTGTCCTTGGCTGGCCAGCACCTACTAAGGTCAAACAAGTACAGGCCTTTTTAGGATTCACGAATTTCTACAGGCGATTCATAAAGGACTTTGCGAAACTCGCACAACCTTTAACGCTTCTCACCTGTAAGGACGTGCCTTGGCAATGGAAGGAAGAGCAAGACCAAGCCTTCAGTGCACTCAAAACGGCATTTACATCAGCCCCGATACTACAACTCCCCAATGACACTGCTCCATACTGTCTGGAAACTGATTCCTCAGACTATGCAACTGGGGCAGTACTCGAACAACTGGGAGAGGACAAGCTATGGCATCCAGTCACATACTATTCCAAATCACTCAATGAACATGAGCGAAACTACGAGATTTATGACAAAGAGATGCTTGCAATCATTCAGGCACTCGAAGAATACCAGCACTACCTAGAAGGACACCCAGAACCCATTGAGATTTGGTCAGATCATCTCAACCTTACATACTTCTGCCAAGCACAGAAGGTATCCTGGCGCCAAGCGCGCTGGGCATTATTCCTCACACGATTCAATTTTACACTTTGTCACTGACCTGGAAAGACAATGCTACATGCCAATCCTCTGTCCAGGAGGCCAGACCATGAGAGGGGGGTAGACAGCGACAATTCGAATCAAATGCTGCTAAAACCCAAATTTTTCGCTATCAATGCGATTCGACCCGCTCACGCATCTGAAGTTGATGATGCACAACTACTGGAAAGGATCAAGAAGGCACTCACAGATGACATGATGACCAAGAATTATCGTGCACTTTTGACTACCGGACAGCGCGAATTTGGGAAAAATCTCGCAGAATGGAACTTCGAGCACGGACTGCTGCTCCATCGCGAAAAGGTTTATGTCCCCAAAGATCAACAGCTACGCCTCGACCTGATAAAGCTCTATCACGACACATTACCAGCCAGACACCCAGGCAGGTTCAAGACATTGGAGCTCATCACTCAGAACTATTGGTGGCCAGGAATGTCTGTAATGGTTAAACAATACGTACAAGGTTGCGATAGTTGTCAACGCAACAAGTACTCAAGGGAAAAACCATACGGACTACTACAGCCCAATGATGTACCAGGAGGACCATGGGAGATCATCATGGTCAATCTTATCACTCAACTTCCTCCAGCCATGGACTTTAGGGGAGAAAAGAAGACAGCAATACTTGTCGTCACGGACAAACTCACGAAGCAGGCGCACTTCTATGCAACAGATGATACAGTAACGTCATCGCAAGTCACCAACGTATTCTATAATGAAGTCTTCAAACTCCACAGATTATCGCACCAGATTATCTCAGATAGAGGTACCCAGTTCACGAGTAAACTATTCCAGGAGTTTTGCCAGAAGCTCAGTATAAAGTCTACAATGTCCACAGCATATCACCCCCAAACAGACAGTCAGACGGAAAGGGTTAACCAGGTGTTGGAACAGTACCTTCGCATGTACTGCAACCACAGACAAAATGACTGGGTCTACTATCTGCCAATGGCAGAATTTTCATACAATAACCAGACCCATGAGTCCACCGCACTTTCCCCATTCTTTGTCGAATACAGCTGACATCCAAAAATGGCACCAGACGTACATGAATCAATACATCATCCTTCATTGGAACACCTATTTGCCCACCGATCTGAGGCACAAGAACAGGCGAAGGCAGCATTGAAAGTTTCAGCCTCACAGATGAAGTGGTACTTCGACGAGAAAAAGGGAGAAGTTCCATTCAAAGTCGGAGACCTAGTACTACTCAAAGGAAAAGATCTCAGAGTAAAAGTCAAATTCACGAAGTTAGGCACACAAAACTTCAGACCATACAAAGTACTTTAAACGCTAGGCCCAGTCACGTTCAGACTAGAGCTGCTCAAGCAAATGAAGGTCCATCCAGTCTTCCATGCTAGCAAGTTGATTATGTACCATCAAGACACGGTTGCAAACTGCAAATCCCCACAACCTCCAGCCATCGAAATTGAAGAAGAACCAGAATTTGAAGTCGAAGAAATCTTAGACTCAAAGGTCGTAAGGGGAAGGGTTCAGTATCTCGTCAAATGGAAAGGCTATGACCATTTCGATGACACATGGGAACCCCGAACAAATCTTACCAATGCCAACGAGTTACTTCAAGAATTCCATCAACAACACCCAGATGCTCCGAAAGCACCAATCAGGGTTGTCACGTATGGCGGAAAATGCTTCGAATTATCCTCGTATGAATTAGCCCCAAAGTCCACACATAGGATAAGTCTAACAGATCAAGATGACGACGACTACTTTGTCTACCACAGGATGACAAAAAATGCCAAAGCTCCCACCAGGGGGTCCGAGAACGTGGCAGGATGAGACATCTATGCCGCCGAAACTCATACAATCCTCCCCTATTCACGAACAGTAGTAGGAACTGGAATTGCAATTGAACCTCCAGTTGGCACATATACTAGAATTGCCCCACGAAGTGGCCTTTCTGCGTGATGAAGCATTGATATCGGAGCTGGCGTCGTCGATCCAGATTACACTGGAGAACTTAAAGTCATCATGATCAACCATTTGAACTACCCTTTCAATGTTGCCGTTGGCGATCGAATTGCTCAGATAATATTTGAAGCGTATGTCGAAGGCATATCAGTTGACAACAAGGGACCATTACGGGACAGACATGCATGAGGGGATAAAGGTTTTGGCTCTACGGGATGATGAGCCTTGAGAGGGGGGTAGTGTCACAGATTTTCACCACGAAGTCTGCACGTGACTTTTCTCATGCCATAGATTACGTGCTTCACCAATATCCCATGCCACTCAGCCACAGACGTGACGCGTAGAGATCAGGTGATAGTTTACATCACATGTTATGGTCCAGATCCGTGGATGATATGGTCGGACCTGTCTACTCCAGGATACAATAGAGGCACCCATTTGGGAACAAAGGGAACAAGGACTATTGTTAGGCATTGGCCTTCCACTTTCTATTAGTTTAGCCAGAAGCCCAGATAGACACGATGTTCACATCGGAGAACAAAGGGAATCCAAGATAGGCACGATGCTCACACAGCAGCCATCGATCTTCCCACTTATTGTTCTACATCTGGA
>NW_024468518.1:128613-250876 GCF_001632365.1 Laetiporus sulphureus 93-53 | reverse complement strand
AGTGGCATACAACCAACAATCAAGGCAGAGCCCCAATATATGGCTTTGCACAAGTGGTGGAAAGGGGGGCTGGCCTGCTGGCTGCATACAATAGTATAATGAATCTAAGGTTCTCCCTTAGATCCTCATAGGCTTATATACATGTGGGGCTGGACCCTGGTCACTCTAACTAAAGTGTACCTACTAGTGTTCTAGCAGGCTACATGTGGGAAAACTATGCCAGAACCAGTAAGGGCTCTGGCAGCAACTATGGCAACTATCTACAAAGGCCGTGGATATGCCGAGGTAATCCTATCTAATCCAATGAGATAGTTGCTACAAAGTGGTGCTACTATGTGAGCGGCAAAGTGGTGCCACTATTGAGTGGCCAATGGGATGCCACTATCTTGAGTGGTGAATTGGATGCTTGCTAGCTTGATGGTCCAATGGGTTCCTTTTTGAGCAAGTGGCCTGGTGTCATGTGACCAATGCCTGACAACTTCTAAATAGGGCAAGTGATCAGTGTCACGTGACTGGGTGGCTGAATCATGGGCACTTGATGGTCAGATAGACACAGTTATATCTGCAATATATGTGGCAGTATTGTGCTGTTTGTCCAAGTATTCACTTTGTGAGACCAATATGAAGGTTGGTGTCTGAGTAACCACTCAAATGAGGACTTTAATGGTGCAAAAAGAAAGGTGCGACTTAATATTGTGACAGCCTGTCTGGTGAGTTCCATTTGCCACTTCCTCTTGCTTTTGCTGATTGTTGTTGCCTGCTAGTGTCATCACTGCCTGAAGTCCGAAAAGGTGATGCAGACATGTATCCTCAGTGAGTTCGAACTGATGTGCTGCAAGTGCCATCATGACCATAAGGCTTGTGTCTGGTGGTCACCTTCGACTGCCTTTGACTTAAACGATGATTCTGGTTGGGTCAGACTAGATGCGATCTATCATCAATGCCATTGACCATTGCCATCTGCTGTTGATAAGGATGTGGCCCTCAAGGTGGCCTCTCTACAAATGGCCTATGACAAAGAGCAGTGCAAGGCCAACTGCGAGGGCTCTGCTCTTGCTAGGTGACTCAGCCTTCCCCAGGATACTCCCATCAGCAGCTATGAGGAATGTCTACCTGTGCCCCCACAGCTCCGTGAGTTTCTTTCTCACATTCTATCTTTTTCTAGTGCATTCTGCTAACATCCTCTTTACAAGGCTCAGCACTGATCATCTTGGCTGAGGAGAAGGCTGTATCTGCTGCTGTGAGACTCAAGAAAGAGAGTAAGAAGCCAGGCAAGAAAGAGCTGGCCCCTGCTAGCTGTACGTTGAAAATTCTGCTGTGTCGCTTTGGTATGCGACTCTCCACCCACTTCATGCATGCGCTAACTGATTTTACCTTGACAGATCTCGTCACCACTCGCACCTTCAAGTGTGCTCACAGTAAGGATTCAGAATCTGAGCTCGAGCACTTCTGAGTGCCACCTGAAGAGCCCAAGGCCACCATGTCATTCAAGATGAAGTCGTCGAAAGGCAAAAAACATGTGAAGGGTCCTGCTGCCACATCCTTGTCAAAGTCAGCCATTGTTGATACATCCCTGGCCTCCGTCACTGCTAAACATGATGAGCTGCAAATGCATCTCTCCACGACTATGTCACAATTCGATCTGTTGCTTCAAGGTTTGCAGAAGATGTCTGAGGACAACCACAAGTTCCTTGGGTGCAAGTAGCTGGATTCGAGTGTCTTTGCAGGTGGACTGGTGCAGTGATGCCTTTGGGCTTTGCCACGGCATGTTTTCTGTATACTGTATCTAGTGTTCCACTTCTTCACGTGCACGGAGCAATGTACTTGTTGTTTCTTGTTGCGAAATCTATATTGCTTGTTTGAAATCATTGACATGACTTGAATAAGAAAAATGATGCATTAGAATAGACTTGTAGTTGAGAGTCGTGCTAGCTTTTCTTAAATAAATGAAGAGAATTATTTTGGAAAATGGTATATAGCATGTTGTTGATTCTTGGTTGGGGTCTACTTTTCACCGTCGTTAGATTCTTCTGCCTGCTGGTCTTCTACTTCACTTCCCTATTCTTCTCCACCATCTTCTGTGTCAGGTTCTTCCTCTCCTTTGTCCTCCACTTGACTCATTTCCTTGAGTTGGAACTTTGATGCATCTAACATTTCCTCAGATATTGTAATTTTCTTTCTTGTCACGACAAATACCATACAGAACGCCACTATTGGTCTGTCAAAAACTGCTCCATCTAGCTCAGAGAGCACGTACGCTCCTCCCTGATTGCGGAATAACACAACGTATGGCCCAATATACCACGGTCGCATTTTTCGATTAAGCACTTTTTTGATCTGAGTGTGCCATACTAGGACTAGATCTCCGTGTTTAAAGTCAAAGTTCTTGATCATTTGTCCATGTACCCATTCAAAAGGTCTCACCGCTGCTCTTCTAGCCTTGTAAACAGCATTGTGAATGCATGCAACTTGTTCTTGACATTTTTGTAGTGCCTCTGCTCGACTGGCAATCAGGTTCATGGTGGTTACCATTTCGACTGGTGCCGGAATCAAATAGGTTGCTTCGACTATATTGAGTGGTAATATTGGTTGGGTACCAGTGACAGCAAAATAGGGTGAGCATCCCATGTGTCTTCTGATGGTTACCCTCTCTGATCAAAATACAGAGTGAGCTACCTGGCTCCATTTGTGTTCTTCACCATCGACAGCCTTGAATAGGCCCTGCCTTATGTCGAAATGTCGATGTTCAACTATTCTATTTGTGCATGAGTTATAGCCACTGATCTGGATGTGCTTGATATGGTACTTCTTTTCCAGATAGGCTACGGCTTTCACGAACGGAGCTCCATTGTCTGTTACGATTTCTGACAGTGCTTCCTATTAACAGAGGATGTCTTCGAAGATTCAATCGCCAAGTGCTTTCACAGTCTCCACTCAGAGCATTTGAAACTTGGGGTAGTGCATAAGCGAGCATTGTCCTTGCACAATATATTTAAATCTGTTTGAGGGTGGCATGTGCATTGTATCGATATATATTTTTGCGAAGATTGGCGCTGGTATTGCAACAGTCAGCGGGATCAGGATTTGATGAACTTATTGTTTCTAATATATTTTGCAGGTTCTGATGAACTATGCAATGTCTGCACCAATGTCTGGCCACCAAAATCATTCACACACAGCTGCCTGAGTTGAAAAAATGCCTCAGTGACCCAGTTCATTGTGCGCTCTGGCTAGAATATTTAGATAATATTCAGGTAGGACTACTAGCTTGTGTGATTCCTGAGCATCCTTTTGCCATAGTTGACCATCCCGCTTGAAGAAGTGCACTGCATATTTGAGCATGTGATTGTACTTTCTCTCGATCAGATCTACTGGCTTCTGCAGTGTCTCTAGCCAGTCGATGATCCAAGCGATCAGTTTATCATTCCTTCTGGCTCTTGCTGATTATAAAACATTGGCATAGGGTATTGGGCTTTGTTCTGCCATTGACTCCATTCTGTTATCCACCTGTGCTGGTAGTGCAAAAATAGCTTGAGTGTCTAAATCCTCCCCCGTTATGAACAATTGACCATCCTCGGTCACTGGCATAGGACTTATGTGTTGCGATAGAGAAAGTATGTGATGAATGAACCTATGTATCTGATCCACCCAATCGTCAAACTCTGCATCCTCGATTGGTTCTGGCAGTGGATCCTCTGGCTGTCTAGGTCGACGCAATAGATTGTCTGGTCCATGCATTATTTCTGATACGTGGACTAGCTTGAATTGGTACATCAGGATGGCAATGACCCAATGATTAATACTTGTGCTGGGTGCAATATCAGGTTTCTGCAACATTTCCTTGATGTATTTTGCGTCTACTTCAATGATGAGATTCTGAACACCAATCAAGTAGACCTTGAGTGCTCAGAGCATGCGGTACAGTCCGTACAATTCTAGTTTTGGCTGCAAAAATCATCTTTCATGATCATTGAGCATGATCGGGCGAAACCTGTTGAAGTATCATTTCTTCAATCTGTCATTCGCACCCTGACACAGTTGATATCCAACTGCAATCGGAGAGGTGTCTACTGCCAGAATAATGAGTGTCAGAGAATTGTAGTCAATTGCATGCAATGCAGGGGACTTCAATAGAGCTTGTTTCAAGTCTTCCATCACTGTGAGCTGAGGTTCTCTGAACTCAAATGGAACTCCTTTCCACATGAGCTGTACTAGTGAGTGAGCTCTTTTTGCAAAGTCCTTGATGAATATTCTTGCTACTCCAATTGTGTCTAGGAAGGCTCGGACCTCCAAGAGATCTTTGCATGGACCCCAATTCTGAACTGTCCATATGTGAGATTCATCTGGTAGACGTCCTTCAGGAGTGCATCAATATCCAACCATCATAATTTCTTCTGTGCAGAGCATTAGCTTCATACCTGAGAACATTCCACCTGTATACTCCATGCACTGCACGACTCTGTTGAGATTCTGGAAATGTTTCAGATGAAGCATCAAATGTCATTGTTGCCTGCGATCATTTCAAATGTCCCGTCCAGCCTTTTGTACCTAGTCGCTGAGCCCTTGACTGGAACGTCGTCAATATATGACACCATGTAGGTGGTTATCTCTGCTTGCAAAATGTATATCACATCATCATGGAATATTGGAACTGAATTAGTCCATCCCATTAGAAGGGTCACCAACTGCAACACTCCGAATGGCATTTGAAATGTCATAAAATCACACGAGGTTTCCGCTATAAGTCACTCATCATATCCAACATAGAGGTCCAGCATTGCACCACATGCCCGACCACCAAACTGCTCTGCCAAGTGCTCTGGAGTCAGAGTGATTTCTGAGTGCTGAATTATGACTGCATTGAGCAGTTTCAGGCTGTGAACCAGTTGCAGGGATTTTCCGTCCTTCTTGACTACACAGAACCATCGAGATTGATAGGATGAGTTCAACAGCTCATATACTCACACCTTGAGCTTCTGCTTGATGATTGCACAGACTTCTTTGTAGATTCCTGGCAGGATCAGAATATTTCACTCGACCCAAGGCTTATGCGGGATTACTGGGAAGTTGATAGGTGGGAAGTATTCTGCCTTGATGCTTCCCCTCTCTGAATCTCCCCATGCAAATGCTCAATTGTGTAGGCACATAAAGGCATGCATCAACACTCATTCTTCCAGCCACAAGAATCCTGGCTTGTGCGTGACGTCTAACACCTCTATTCGCTCTTTCATGTATTGTCCTGTCAGAATAAATGGTCCTGGCTGCTCGGGTAGCTTTGGTAGACCTCGCAATGGATCTCCTACTATTTTGCACATGATCCTGAATTATTCTGGTCGCAACGTGATCACCAGTTTCATCTTGAGTGCCATCGATTTATACTTTTTCTTTGTGGCTGCGTACGTGGCCTTTGCACTTGATTCTGAGGTGAATGCTAGCCTGGTCATTGATCACAGCAGCTGCATGATCATGGCCTTCATGCTGGGTATGACACCTGAGGTTGCTGTGTATAATGAGAATGCTGCATCGGGAACCTGCCCCGATGCTCACAGATGGATGGACTGAACTGAAATGGAATCAGAAGATATGACTGGGGAATAGGCTGATATCATTGGGATGTCTGCATTGCTTACATCGATGGTTAGGGCCATTCTGTCACTTTCAGTATTCATATCCTCCATTAGCAAAAACCCATATCTTTCTGTTGATATTGTGGTGCCCTTACTTGGGGCAGTCCTCTTGGTATGGTGGGAATGGTCACTACTCTCTCCATGTTTAGGCATACAATCATCACCGTTTGGTTCTCATTGAAGAAATTGTGCACAATGCTCTTGTTAAGCACATCAAACAGATGTCCGAGTAGAATGTCATAGGCTGCCACCCAAATGACGTAAATCTGGAGATAGAGGACTATTTCCCCAACTTGGAATGGTATGTTGCACACTAGGCTGAGTGACTGATCAACTTCTCCATTTGCTGATTGCATATTGAGCTTGATGATAGAATCATAGATTAGTCTGAGTGAATGACACACATTCTCTGACATGGCTGCAATCTGATAACCTGGGTCTAGTACGACCTCCACTCACTCCTTGTTGTCAACTAATGTGACTATCGAGCGAAGCACATGTGAGTCCTTTGCAACTGTTAGCTGCTCTGTTCATCTCCATTGTGAATGTGCTTCAAATATGCATCATAAGGATCAGGGATGATGGAGCTGGTGGCCACTAAAGGCTCTCCATGACAGGTGAATTTCTCCTTCTGCCCGACTGCTATTGCTTCATCTTTGGCTGATTCTAGGATTGATGCCATTTCTGCAGCACTCGGGGATATGACGTGCTTGGGTCTACATGCTTCTCGGTATTTGTTTCATATGTCTGACAATATTGAAAGCAGTTCTTCCATAGACAAGCTTACTGATAATGCCTTCATCGACCATTCAAAAACTGTATTTGCTAGTTTCGGCTGATATATTGGCAGTGCATTGTGATAGGCTGCATCACGCACTCCTGGCTTTGGTGCTTGACCAAAGTGACACATGTTTGATGGAACATAGAGCACGTCTCTTGCCACTAAGAATGGATGCTCTGGTGCACTTTCTGTGACTGGTGCAGGTGCACTAGAAGTACCTTCATTAGTCTTCTCTGTCTCTCTTGAAGGTTTCTGTGGCTCGGGTGTATCACAAACTTAGGACGCAGAGCACTGACTAAGCCTATGATCTAATGATCAAACACTTACTAATGCTTGTCAAAGTAAGGATGGGCAAATGGCATGATTAAGGTAAAGCAGTGCCTTTCAAGTGGGCACTGGTAACACTGTATGTATAGGTGTAGCAGAGATGAGAATAAGTCTGGGAGACTTATGCGTCTCAGAGCTCTGACTTATATACATGAGCAGAGGGACCCTTGATACCCTGATACCCCAGAACTGCTAGCTAATGGATGTTATCTGATTAGCTACCACTACCTGTTAGACTGTATGTGTCATGCATGCTGAATATCTGAACTACTTAGTAAGACCATGGGAATGGTATTGCCTGTAATGACTACATTGCCGGTGATGTGGCATCTATCTATTCTTGTATGTGAAACAATATCTCCCTATAGATATATCTTTGGTGGCATGTGTATTCCTTGTAGGATTCCTCTAGAGTCCGACCATTGCTTCTGTGTGGGATGATATTACTGTATAAGTTAGGCTTACCTAATATCTGCACCACTTGTCACATATATGGATATCACATGACTAGATCTTGACTTTTCCAGAATGCCTAGAACTGTCAGTACTTCGTGTACTGGTTCGTTCCTTTCTGAGCAGCCTAGCGCTGGTGTCATGTGATGTCTTGATTACATGCAGAGTGAAAACGTGAAAATCTGTGACAGTATCCCCTCTTTTAGACAGTTCATCCTGAATCTGGCTTTTGACGTAGTTTCTGAAAATAATTATCACTGGTTGAACCAAATTCATGGTGTCCTCGAGCTAATGGTTTGAGGTAATCTACTAGTGAGATAACAGGAGTGATAATATGTTCAATGATGAGTTGGGCAACATGATCACCTGTATTGATTATGAAGTCCTCATCTGTATTATTGATCAGCAAAATCTTGATTTCGCCTGTATACCCTCTGTCGATTACACCAGCACCTACGTCGATGCCTTTGACAGCCAAACCATCTCATGGTGCAATTTGACCATAGGTTCCTCGAGGTGTTATAAAGTGAAGTCCTGTGGAGATCAATCCTCGTGAATGTGCACAGATGATTGTTGGTTCTGATGCAGCTAAATCCATTTCAGCATCGTCTTCATGTGCATATTTTGACGCATAAGCATTTGGATTGTCTAATGTAATTTGAAGATCTTTGAAATGATTCCAATCATTTCTATCCTGGTTGTATATCTGAATAGTATCAGTGGCGGAGTCATAAATTTGACCTGTTCTCCTTAGTGAAAAAAACATCATTAACTGGAGTTGTGTCAATTAGAGATATTGGTTGGGGTGCATCTGGATATTTCTTGTGAAATTCTTTGATGAGACATGGAGATTTCTTCAAATTCCTAGCTGGTTCCCAAGTTTCTTCCACCTTGAAATAGCCCTTCCAATGCACCAAATATTGAAGTTTGCCACGGTTGACATGAGAGTCGACTATGTATTCGACTTCCCATTTTTTGCCAGTCTTCTTTTTGATAGGACAATGGGGTCTGAGTGTGCAGCCAGGTATTTCATCTTCGTGGTAGAGCGTGAGCTTGGACGCATGAAAAACTGGATGAACACTGTATTGTCATGGCATCTTGAGTCTGTATGTGACTGGTCCTAGTTTTTCTATGATTTCGAAGGGTCCATCTCTCTGTTGTGCCAGTTTTGCTCCTGATGTCCGCCAATCCTTAGTGGAGAGTAGTACTTGGTCTCCAACTTTGAAAGGTGCAGATTGAATGGATTGATCATAGTACCACTTTATGTGCTCGACTGTCAATAGTATGGCTGCTTTTGCTTGCTCTTGTGCTTCTACTCGTGCCTGCATTATGAAATCTAGTGTATTATGCTTTATAGGGTCCATTACTGTTGGTTCTGCATGTGGGTGTCTGCCATATTCAACAAAGAATGGTGAATTCTTAGTGGCTTCAGAAGCCTGATTATTGTAGGTGAATTCGGCAGTTGGCAGTAGTGTACTCCAATCTTTATCAGTATAGATACAAAGATATTGCTCTAACAACTGGTTTGTTCTTTCAGTTTGACTGTCGGTCTCTCGATGGTAAGCTGAAGACATTGTAGATTTTATCTCAAGGAGTCTGCATACTTTCTGGAATAATGCACTTGCAAACTGAGTTCCTCTATCTGAGATACTCTGTCTCGGAAGACCATGCTGTGTCCATACCCTCTCATAGAAGATATGTGCAAGATCTGATGCAGAGAACTCATTGGTGATTGCAAAGAAGTGCGCTTTCTTGGTCAAATGATTGACAACTACCATAATTGCATTGAATCTATGAGATTCTGGTAATTGGGTGATTAAATCGACAGAGACAATTTTCCAAGATTCTGTTGGAACCTCATTCAGCTGTAGTTCTCTGTATCTTGGCTGATTGATGTTCTTGTTGCATTGACAAATATTGCAAGAACCAACATATTTTTTTTGATGTAAGTGGACATTCCTGACCACCAATAATTACGAGATAGCATCACATATGTCTTCCATCTTCCAGGATGACCTGCACTGGTAGCTTCATGATGATGCTGGATGATTTCTCATTCAAGAAATTCCTTGTTATCTGCTTTTGGCACGTAGACTTTGCCTCGATATAGTAATATCTCACTTTTGAAGTTCCAGTCTTTGAGTCCTTTTGAGAACTCTCATTGTCCTTTTTTAAGTAGATGTTGATATGATTTGTTCACATTGTCATCTTGTAGTGCCTTCTTGATCTTATCCATCAAATCATGATCTGTGACGACTGTGAGATGAGTATGTTGAATGGCTTTAATCGTGAAATATTCTGGTTTGAGTAAAGTCTTGTCAGAATTATCGAGATTCACCCCCTCTTCATGATCTGGCCTCCTGGACAGAGGATCGGCACAATGCATTAACTTTCCTGGTTTGTGATATAGTTGTATGATGAACTGTGTGAGGTAAAGTGACCATCATGCTTGCCGTTTTGTCAGCTTTTGTGCTGATTTGAAATAGGTCAAATTCTGGTGATCGGACCAAATTTCTACTGGGAGCAGATGATCTTCGAGATATTGTCAGTATTCTTTCAATGCTCGAATGATTGCGAGCATCTCTTTGTCATAGATTGCATAGTTCTGCTCAGCCTCATTTAGGCTTTTTGAGTAGAATGCAATTGGATGCCACAACCCATCATATTTGAGCTGTTCTAGGCAAGTGCCAGTGACCAAATCGCTAGAGTCCATTTCTAACCAGAATGAATGAGTATCATCCAGTAATGCCAGAATTAGAGCTGATGTAAAGGCTTGTTTGAGAGCATCAAATGCCTTTTGTTGATCTTCACACCATACCCATTTCTGATCCTTTCGGGTAAAGATGGTAAGCGGTCGAGACTTCTTGGCAAACCCTTCAATGAATCGACGATAGAAGTTGGCAAACTCAAGGAAACCGTGTACTTGCTTAACCTTTTTGAGTTCAGGCCAATCGAGTACCCCTGCAACCTTTTGAGGGTCCATACAGCCCTCGCCTTTAGAGATAATCATCCCTAAGTACTCAATCGATGATTGCTTGAAAAAGCACTTTTCTGGTTTGGCAAAAAGGTCATTGTTCCGTAGTCTTTTAAGTACCTCTTTTATAATCTTCCAATGTTGTTTCAGATCATTAGTGAAGATTAGAATGTCATCGAGGTAGATGATCACATGACCTTCCTGAATAAGATCATTCAGAATCTCATCATCATGTGTTGGAAGGTGGCTGGTGCATTGCAGAAACTGAAAAACATAACTGTTGCCTCATATAAACCACGATGCATCACAAAAGCTGTTTTCCATTTGTCACCTTTATGGATTTAAATGTTGTTATATCCCCAACGGAGATCCAACTTTGTGAATATTGACACATTGCTGAGCTAATCAATAAGCTCACTTATTCGTGGAATAGGGAAGCGATTCTTCTTGGTTATGGCATTAAGTTTTCAGTAATCTTGTACCAGTCTTAGTGTGCCATCTTTCTTTTTGACAAAGAATACAAGAGCTGCAATAGGTGATTTCGATTTTCAAATGTAGCCCTTTGCTAAATTTTTGTCGATCCATGAATCTAAGGAGTTTCTTTCCTCTGGATTCATAGGATATAGCTTGCTTGGTCATGGTAATTCATGTCCTTCTTCAAACTCAATAGCATGATCATAAGGCTTTCGAGTTGACATCCTTTCAGATGCCTTCTTGGAGAAGACATCACCAAATGAATGTAGATAGTCTGATACTAGCTTTTCCCAAAATTCTACTTCGTTAATAACCTGTTCTTCTGGGTTACCAGTTTTTGACTGGAGTGCCGCTTCGAGATCATTCAGGTTTTTCTCTGGTTCAGCATAGTCACAGTCCACTAGTGAAAGAATCATGTGAGCTATTTGTTCAGCTTTGAGATCGTCCATTTTGACCCATGAAATGATAGGATTTACTGCATCAATGTTGTGCCCATGAGGCATTTTAAATGCAGTTGGCTCCTCATCTGCCATTTGCTGCGCACATTGCGAGATTTCTTCAGCTTCTTCTCTCGCAATGGCTTGTTGTTTTTTTATGAAGCCTTTGATGGTGACACGTACTCGGGCATTGTGAGTATTTCCATTCTCCAGCTTGCCAATTGATCTCTGGATTGTTCTGACATAAATATGACATCCCAATGATCATGTCTAATTTCTGTATGTCCGTGACTAGCAGACAGTGGGTAGAACCATGATCTCTGACTTTTATGTATGCCTTTATGTAGTCAGTTATTTCTTCATGTTTGTTTTGGGACCCGTCATCATTGTACACTTTGTATGTTGTGTTAAGCTTGGAGGTTGCAATTCGATTGTTTTTTACGAATCGCTTGCTGATATACATGGAATATGCTCCTGAGTTGACTAAAGCTTCGGCGCTCGATTTCTTGCCATACACCCATAATGTAACTGGTAAATAGAATAATGATAGATTCGGAGATGAATTTTTTATTGTTACATTATCGTCCTCTGCGTTGTGATGATCTACAGAGGTGTCTGATCCGGGTGCTAAATGTACAGGTCTTATATAATGTTCTGGGAACTCTGACAAGCTGCCTACAGATTTCCTTTCAGAAAACCCTTCAGATCCTTTTTGAAGAGCCCTCTCCCACCTTCCTTGATGAACTGGATCCATTGACCCTCAGGTGCCTGAGCCTTGAGAGGATCTCATCCAAATCTTCTTCATCTGACTCAGATGCTACAGGCTTGCTTTCCGAGTGGATGCTGCAGTTGCTGATGTGTGCAGCTGTCTCCTTACTTTTCCCCTTAGTCTTAGAGGAAGAGCTCTTTCTCTTAGGCTTCTTTTCTTCTTTGGTGTCAGAGCTTTCACTCTCTGCATCTGATGAAGCAGAATCAGATACCACCTGTCATATCTTGGATGACTTTGACTTCTTCTTGTCATTATCCTTGCTCTTCCTATCCTTCTTCTTCATGGCTGCCTCCTTCTCCTTCTCAGCTTGCTTCTTGACATGGTCCAATTTGAAACAATCAGTGCAATACTTGCTGAAACGTTTTTACGATTTGAAGAACATTGGTTTGTTCTTCTTGCAGTTGGCACAAACCAACTTGTCATCTTGGACACTTCACACTTTGCCCAATTTACTTTTCCTCTTCTTACTCACTGCATCAATCTCGATGGCATTTGGATCTTTTGTTTCAGCCTTGGCATGATGGTCTTCTCATTGTAGTGATGTGAAAATCTGGAGCACAAAAGTAAGGAACTCAGTCCATTTCTTGGGCCATTTGTCCTTAGGTGTATCTGCCAGCATGAGCAGCCATGTCTTTTCTGAAATGTGCTTCTTGATCTTCTCAATCAAGTCCTGGTCTGAGAAGCTGGTGCCTGTTGCCTTTGGATGGAAGTCTTCTGTGAACTTACAGAAGTCTCAATGGTCCTTCATGATGAAGGCCTCTAACTCCATTCGCTTCTTATCATCCTTGTCCAAGGATTTGTATGCTGTGTGAAGCTCAGAGATGAACTCCGCCCAAGTTCCTGGTGCCTTATTATTTTCATTTATCTCAGTGATCCAATGTCGCATATATTCATGTGCTCCTCCCTTCAGGAGCAAGAGGGTAGACATAATTTTGGACTCGTCTTTGGTGTGTCTGGTATATTTCAATCAGAGCATGACCTGTTTGAGCCAATCATCAAGATTGACTCTGTCCTTGTTGCCACCATATTTCTCTGGCGGGTCAATTTTTACACCTTTACCCTTGTGGCCAAATGATGGCTCATCATCATCGTCCTCAGTATCTGTGACATTGTCATCACCCTGCCCAGCCTTCCTTCCTTGCAACAATTCCCATGCACATAATCATTCATGCAAGTTTTTGAGTGCATCTACAGTGACGTGAATCTCCATATCTCATTCGTCCAATGTATTAATCTTGGCCTCGACATTTTTCCTGTAATCATCGATGAGGTCTTTTACCTCTATTGTCAATGCTGCAACAGTTTTCTTCAGATCAGCTACTTGAGAGATAAGTTGCAGTCGATGGTTGTTGAGAAACATTGTGCGATTATGGAACTCCGTGGTATTTGATGTGAAATATGAGCTTGTTGATTGATTAGATGCTTATAATGCACTACCATTTGTTGACACATTTGTTCTACCACGTTGGTAACGAGATCGACTATTCAATTTTTGACATCATCGGGCATGTTGGCATTGGGAGGCACTGTGTCGGCGGAAGCTTGACAAATAATAGGGTTCAGAGGTTGTAATACAATATTAAGTTGAGCGGAGAGCTTCGAAGATGGAGTGTGAGAGAAAGTAGAATCATGTTGCATGGAGGTCATCATCTTTTTATATTTCTTCCTCTATTTCATGTAGATGATCTTCAAATTCTTGAATATGGCGATTGACAATGAGCACAGAGTGAACAATTTGGTGATTGGCATGGCCTTGGTGGAGAACCCAAATGTTGTTGAATATGACTTTGATGAAGGGTTGCCACAGGAACCTAGTCTTGTCCCTGACCACTGCCCACTGATGGTTATGATGGATTTGGCAAATTTATTCAATATCCTCGAGCCAGTTGATGAAGCTATCGTAAGCTTCTGCAAGACAATCTTCCAGTTCGTCAGTTTCGGTTGGGATATAGCAGATATGAACCACTATGTTTCTCCAGTTATATTCTGGATAGATTTAGAGTGCGTATATGTGATATATGTCATGATAGTCAATGTGAAACGTTTCCTCATATATGGCAAATGCTTCCCCTGCTCTTTCCTGGAGTGCATGTGATATGGAGTCCCAAAGATAATTGAAAGTATGCCTGATTGGATTGAGGTGCTCAAAGTTATCAAGATTGTTCCAATCGCCAGATGAAGACATATACAAATATTTGTAACTACAGCAATGGTCACTCTGTAACCTGTATTCCTAGACGATACTTCATGATGATATCTAGTATAATATCATGAGCTGCTCTTCCCTGATGTTTCCTTTCCTGCACGTAGTTACAGAAATCACATACCAGGTGTTGATGTATAAAGAGAAGCTTGAATTCTACAATGTCATTGCGGATGAACTCAAGCTTGGATATGAGATGCTCGAGGATGAGGATATCGTGGTCATCAAGCTGGTGATGATATTGCTTGGTGAGGAATAGGCGAACCTGTTGAAGGGTGCCTTCGACACACTGAGTCAAGATGACAGAAATCATGAGAGGATAGATATAATGAGACCCTGTAGGAGTCTCAATATATGTGGACTGTAATTCAGCCACTGGCAATGGTGCCCAGTCGATAGGTGGGATGCCTGGTGGGCCTACTGAAGATGACGATGCTGCTGAAGTTTGCAGTGTGCAAACTGAAGAAGTTTGAATGATGGAGACTGAAACATTATCTTGAGGTCGTTGACCTCCCATGGAAATGTGACCTGTCCTTGGCTGGACTCTTGAAAGTCGCAGCTCGTAGAATTCTTCTAGAGTTCTCACTCGAGGGTGTCGAATGATATTGAAGTCACTGCGTGTAGTATTGACGTGGCTTACACAGGTAGAGTCGACGTCTGCTGAAGTGACAGGTGAAGATATGACACTGCTAATGTGCAGGTGAATGTGCGAAGACACAACACTGTGGTGGGTGCACTGGACAGGCACTCGAGGCAGATAAGGTGAGACTTATTCTTCTATCACAAACTTAGGATGCAGAGCACCGACTAAGCCTATGACCTAATGATCAAACACTTACTAATGCTTGTCGAAGTAAGGATGGGCAAACAAGATGATCAAGGTAAAGCAGTGCCTTGCAAGTGGGCACTGGTAACACTGTATGTATAGGCATAGCAGAGATGAGAATAAGTCTGGGGGACTTATGCGTCTCAGAGCTCTGACTTATATACATGAGCAGAGGGACCCTTGATACCCTGATACCCCAGAACTGCTAGCTAATGGATGTTATCTGATTGGCTATCACTATCTGTCAGACTGTATGTGTCATGCATGCTGAATATCTGAACTACTTAGTAAGACCATGGAAATGGTATTGCCTGTAATGGCTATATCATCGATGGCGTGGCATCTATCTATTCTTGTATGTGAAACAATATCTTCCTATAGACATATCTCCAGTAGCATGTGTATTCCTTGTAGGATTCCTTCAGAGTTCGACTGTTGCTTCTGTGTGGGATGATATTACTGTATAAGTCAGGCTTACCTAATATCTGCACCACTTGTCACATATATGGATATCACATGATATGTCACGTGACTAGATCTTGACTTTTTCGGAATGCCTAGAACTGTCAGTACTTCGTGTACTGGTTCATTCCTTTCTAGAAAGCCTAGCGCTGGTGTCATGTGATGTTTTGATCATGTGCAGAGTGAAAATGTGAAAATCTGTAACAGGACGCCTTCTTCATCTGTGCTGGCTTTGTTGCCATTCCTGCTGGTCACCTACGTGGCATATAAATGCCGTCGAATATCGGCCTTAACCTTTCAAGGCTGTATAACTCATGCTCTAGTGCTTCGATTCTATTGTCCGCTCCAAGAAAAAATGAGCTAGCTTTGTCCACTGAGACCTCGAATAAGTTCTCCACTGAGACTGATGCTGTAGCCAGTGTTTGGTTGCATCTGTGCCACTTGTAGACCTGATTGCGAATGGTGATTGTGGGAATATTGCAAGGTATGAAGGTTCCATTCAGTAGGATGACCTTTTCTGCTGCGTTTTATATGCATTTACCACTTTTAATGTCTTCTTTGACATGCTTGCAGGTTCCTATCATTCCTCCTGCTTCTCCACAATAGTGGCAATATCTGCTCATGTTTTCACTCACAACTGTTGGCTTTCCTGCTGCTGTAGACTGTGCACTGCTGTTTGACTTAGCTATCCCTCCAGTTGCTGTGGCTGTGAGCATTTGTATAAATTTGACTAGGCTTTCTATTAGCAATGAGATGTTCTCACTTTTGATGCCTGTCATTCTGGTAGTGGGAGTAGTTGACACCATCTTGATCATTGATGGTCCCATGCTAGTTCCATGCAGAATGAACTTGGCCGCTTCGTAAATGTCATTGACAGGGTATGGATCATCAGGATAATGATCAGGCTGCTTCAGTTGTAACCTCTGCAATATTCTACTCCACAGCTCTGGCTGAAAACCTCATATGAAGGCACAGTTGCATTCTGACTCAGAGATGTAGTTTTTGCCAATTAGAAACAACGTGATTGCTAGGAACTCTCAGTGATAGTTCCCTAGCTCCACAATTGTCTGAATTTTGAGGTGGGCACATTTCCCTATTAACAGATCCATATCCTGGGCCTCCCATTTTCACTCGGTGTCTGTGCTAAGATATAGCTTCTGAATTGCTTGCTTCAAGTCTCGGTACATTTTCAAGGGATTGATGTATTCTGGAAGTGATTCTATGAGATCGAGATGTCGATATTAAGGTACTGCTTTATCCACAGCTTCTTGTCGGCTTCACTCATGATTTGACAATGATTGAAGAGAATTTCGAGGTCATCAAAGAACTGAAATAGTGTTCTCAGCTGATCAGAATCGAATACTGGTGCTGATCGATCACCTCAGAACAGCATTTGCTTGGTTATTACAGTGCCCATGATGGAGGTGGCTGTGTTAATAGATGGATATACAGAGGGCTGACCCTGGTCCTGGTCCCTAGCAGATTCTACTGCAAGTGCAGCTTCTAGCTCATCTAAAAGCATTCAGAGAGGGACTTCAGGTGTTGAAGATGTAGAGTTCCCTGAGAGCGGGTCAGCAATGGATGATTTGAATGATGGATGCAGGGACAGAGTAAGGGTGCTAAGGGGTGAAACACTAGGCAAGGTAGTAGAAGCAGGTAATTGTGATTGGAATGCCGAGAGCTGTGTTTCGTGTGACAGAGATGGATGGTAGTCAGCTAAATGAGGTCGGCCTTCTTCTGTTTGCTCAAATTCTGCCCTTTGGAACTCGTGTAACCAACTGAGCCACTGATTAAATGATAAAAAGACTTCTTCGTCTGACAAACCACCTATGGTTGCAAGTCCACTTGGGTTTCAAGGGGATACCAAACTTCCTCTTCAGTTTCTGAGCGTAGCGTGATTGACTCAGTACTGTGGACTTTAAATCCTCTTCCACCCCCTCACGGTGGGCTCCAGAAATGATATGCTCAACTGCTTCCTGGCTGCCAGCTACCTTCTATCCTGTTAAGGAAGGCAGATTAGAGCTGTCCATCTCTATTCACCTTGGGCCACAGTCACAGGAACTTCAGCTGATAATGCTTGAGGGGCGGCTGCGAGTCATTCGGCATTGTGCTTGAAATGGAGTGATGAGTGGTGATTCAGACTAGGAGAGTGTCCCCAACTCTGGATGAGTTGAGAAGAGGATGGGTTGTGTGGGATGGCTAGGAGGGTGGTGAGTGCCTCTACCGAATGGGTTGTCAAGGATTGAGGATCGAGTGGTGATGTGGATCTTTTGCTGACCAATTCTGTGGCTTGGGTGCTATAGGCAGCTCTCCCCAGCACTATTGGATATTAGAGGAGGGTTGGATGCTCCCTAGATCTCTGGAGCATCTATGCAGGGCTCTCCAGCACTATGGACAAGACCTGGGTGCTTGCTGAGGCTACAGACTCTGATGAGGATGGAGATTCAAGTTGCTAGAGCTCATGACAGGTGGCATGAGAGGAAAACACGGTAACGTGACTTTACTGGATGCTTTCCAAGTCAAGCTATGGGTCACTGTGAGGAGTGCTACCTCACACGTGTTGAGAGCTAACTAGACATGGTATAAAGACATAGATGAGCAAGACTGAATAGGGTACACTGCTCTATTGAGATGATGTGTGTAGAACTGAGCTCTGAAGGGTGAACTCCTTGTTATTTGTGGTAGGTACATGGGTCATTATATAGGTGTAGAATAGTGCCTTCTAATGTAGCAGAAGACATTTCTGATCCTCTGAAACAGTTCCAAAATGTTTCCTGCCTCCTCCTCCTCATTGCTCACAGTTGAGAAACTAGAAGGTAAGGGCCCTCAAGGGTCCGGTGGTCTGCTGCCCTGCACTTCTCTCACTTAGAATGAACCTTCATGTCAATTTGGCCAAACTTGTCCTGCTTCATCTCTTCTTCTTTGTTCTTGTAATTGGCCATGCTAACATGCAGATCCTTGCTCATTTCTGAGCCTCGTGTATGACCCTTTTTGCAATATGGTGCTGCTGCCATGGATTCTTCAGAGTCAGGGACCCTCATGCTGGTCCATCCAAACTGTTCTGCTTGACAGATATGCATTATCAGGTTGCACAACCCTCGACTGCTCTTCCAGAAGGTGTCACAGCAATGCTGAACAAGAGATCAAAAGACTAAAAAAGGAACGGTCACGTGGAATGTGCCACCCTGATTTCCCTGATCCCAAATGTGGCTAAAGAGCCTAACACTCACTAGCTGGATAGCAAGCATATGGAAAGATGATAGATATATAATGGAGCTTCGAAAGCTCAGTGGTTGACTGGGTGGTAGACAAGGAGAGACAATCTGAAGTTTCATCCTCTACATGCTGGTCTTATATACATGTACAGTGGGCTATCTTACCTAAGCTATCTAACTACGGGTATAAGCTAATAGCCGTACATGGAACAATGCCCTGTTCATAAGTAGAACAGTAAGTGGGAAGATCGATGGCTGCTGCAGCAATGGGTGCGAACATCATGCCTATCTTGGGTTTCTCTTTGTTTGTCAGTAGGAACATCGTGCCTATCTAGGCTTCTGGCTAAACTAATAGGAAGTGGAAGGCCGATACATAACAATAGTCCTTGTTTTTTTTGTTCTCAAATGGGTGCCTCTATTGTATCCTGGAATAGACAGGTTCGACTGTATCATCCACGGATCTGGACCATAATATGTGATGTGGACTACCATCTGATCTCTACACATCATGTCTGTGGCTGAGTGGCATGAGATATTGGTGAAGCACGTGATCTGTGGCATGAGGAAAGTCACGTGCAGACTTTGTGACAAAAATCTGTGACACTACCCCCCTCTCAAGGCTCATTGTCCTGAGGAGCCAAAATCCTTGTTTCCTCTTCTTGTTGCTCATAGCGGTTGGTAGCTTCTGGAGGGAAGCCCTTCTGCATAATATTTAAATATTATCTGGGCTATCGTGTCTTCTGGCTTGACCAAAATATGAAATCTGTTGTGTTAATCAGTACAACCTTAAGTTCTCCCATGTAGTCTGGGTCAACGACTCCTGTGCCCACATCAATTCCTCAGGAAGCCAGTTCACTTCGTGGAGCTATTCATGTATAGGTGTGTTTTGGAGGGTCAATGGTGACTCCTGTTCCTACCACAGCTCGTGAATGTGGGAGAATTTCATGCATCTCTGCTGCATAAATATCTCATCTGGCTGCCTCACTTAAGGATTTCTTGGCTGATTTGGCGAGGTCTGTCATTTTGTGATATAGAAAGAACTCGTCTGGGTGGTCGGACATGTTGATTCTGTGTGTGGATTTCAGGACAACTTCATATGAGGACAGTTCGAAGCGTTTTCCACCAAATGTGACAATCCTGATTGGTGCTTTGGGTGCATCTGGGTATTGCTGGTGAAATTCTTGAAGAAGCTCATTAGCGTTGGTGAGATTTGTTTGGGGTTCCCATGTATCGTCGAAATGGTCATAGCCTTTCCATTTGACGAGATATTGGACCCTTCCCCTCATGACCTTGAAGTCTAGTATTTCTTCAACTTCGAATTCTGGTTCTCCTTCAATTTCTATGGCTGGGGGCTTTGGGGATTCACGGTTTGTGACCGTGTCTTGATGATACATGATTAACTTGCTAGCATGAAAGACCGGATGAACTTTCATTTGCTTGGGCAACTCTAGTCTGAATGTGACTGGACCTAGCTTCTGAAGTACTTTGTAAGGTCCGAAGTTTTGTGTGCCTAGCTTCGCGGATTTGACTTTTACTCTGAGATCTTTCCCTTTGCGTAATACTAGGTCACCGACTTTGAATGGGACTTCTCCCTTTTTCTCATCGAAGTACCATTTCATCTGTGAAGCAGAAACTTCCAATGCTGCCTTTGCCTGTTCTTGTGCCTCGGATCAGTGGGCGAATAGATGTTCCAATGAAGGGTGACATATTGATTCATGTACATCTGGGGCCATCTTTGGATGTCATTCATATTTGACAAAGAATGGGGAAAGTGCGGTGGACTCATGGGTCTGATTATTGTATAAGAATTCTGCTGTCGGCAGATAGTAGACCTAATCATTTTGTCTGTGGTTGCAGTACATGCGAAGGTACTGTTCCAACACCTGGTTAACCCTTTCTGTCTGACCATCTGTTTGGAGGTGATATGCTGTAGACATTGTAGACTTTATACTGAGCTTCTGGCAGAACTCCTGGAATAGTTTACTCGCAAATTGAGTACCTCTGTCTGAGATAATCTGGCATGGTAATCTGTGGAGTTTGAAGACTTTATTATAGAATACATTAGCGACTTGGGACGAGGTGACTGTATCATCTGTTGCATAAAAGTGTGCTCGCTTCATGAGTCTGTCTATGACGACAAGTGTTGCCGTCTTCTTTTCTCCCCTAAAGTCCATGACTGGAGGAAGTTGAGTGATAAGATTGACTGTGATGATCTCCCATGGTCCTCCTGGTATATCATTGGGTTGTAATAGTCTGTATGGGTTTTCCCTTGAGTACTTATTGCGTTGACAACTGTCGCAACCTTGTACGTATTTTTTAATCATTACAGACATTCCTGGCCACCAATAGTTCTGAGTAATGAGCTCCAATGTCTTGAACCTGCCTGGGTGTCTGGCTGGTAATGTGTCATAATGGAGCTTTATTAGGTCAAGGCATAGCTGTTGATCCTTGGGGACATAAACCTTTCCACGATGGAGCAGCAGTTCATGCTCAAAGTTCCATTCTGCGAGGTTTTTCCCAAATTCGCACTATCCTGTAGTTAAAAGTGCACGATAATCCTTCATCATCATGTTATCTGTGAGTGCCTTCTTGATCCTTTCCAGTAGTTGAGCATCATCAACTTCAGATGCATGAGCAGGTCAAATCGCATTGATAGCGAAAAATTTGGGTTTTAGCAGCATTTGATTCGAATTGTTGCTGTCTACCCCCCTCTCATGGTCTGGCCTCCTGGACAGAGGATTGGCATGTAGCATTGTCTTTCCAGGTCAGTGACTAAGTATGAAATTGAATCAGGTGAGAAATAATGCCCAGCACACCTGGCACTGGGATAACCTCTGTGTCTGGTGAAAGTATGTAAGGTTGAGATAATCTGACCAAATCTCAATGGGTTCTGGGTGTCCTTCTAAGTAGTGCCGGTATTCTTCTAGTGCCTGAATAATAGCAAGCATCTCCTTGTCATAAATCTCATAGTTTCTCTCATGTTTGTTGAGTGATTTGGAGTAGTATGTGACTGGATGCCATAGCTTGTCTTCGCCCAATTGTTCAAGTACTGCCCCAGTTGCATAGTCTGAAGAATCAGTTTCCAGACGGTATGGTGCAGTGTCATTGGGGAGTTGTAGAATTGGGGCTAAGGTGAATGCCATTTTGAGTGCACTGAAGGCTTGGTCTTGCTCTTCCTTTCATTGCCAGGGCACGTCCTTACAGGTGAGAAGCGTTAAAGGTCATGCGAGTTTTGCAAAGTCCTTTATAAATCGCCTATAGAAATTCACAAATCCTAAAAAGGCCTATACTTGTTTGACCTTAGTAGGTGCTGGCCAGCCAAGGACACCTTCGACTTTAGCAGGGTCCATTTGTATCGAGTATTGCTGATGATCATTCCAAGATACTCGATTGAGGACTGTTCAAAGAAGCATTTCTACAGTTTGGCATATAAGTCATTGTCTCGGAGGTGCTGTAGAACTGCCTTTACTAGTTGTCGGTGTTTTTCGAGGTCATCCATAAAAATGAGGATGTTGTCTAAGTAGACCACTACCTTCCCTATACGAATTAAGTCTTCGAGGACCATATTCATTATAGTTTGGAAGGTGCTGGGAGCATTGCAGAAACTGAAATACATTACGATGGGTTCGAAGAGGCCGCAATGCATGATGAAGGTGGCTTTTTCTTCGTCTCCTTCCCTGATCCTTATGTTGTTGAACCCCCATCTCAGATCAAAATTTGTAAATATCCTAGCTTGTGAGAGTCTGTCGATAAAGTCTGAAATGCATGGGATTGGGAACTTGTTCTTCTTTGTTACTGCATTGAGGTTCCTGTAGTCTTGTACTAATCTCAGTGATCTGTTTTTCTTTTTGACGAAGAAGACAGGTGCTGCTGTTGGACTCCTTGATCTCTTGATATATCTCTTGGCCAACTCTTGATCTATCTACGTGTCGAGTGAATTCCTTTCCTGTAGGTTCATAGGATACAGCTTTGCCGGGCATGGTAATGATGCCTCTGGAACAAGTTCAATGGGATGATCATAGGGCTTTCTTGTGGGCATTCATTTCAACTGCTTCTTGGAGAACACGTCACCATACTCGTGAAAGTGTTTGGAGACATAGGCTGACCAGTAGTCTTTGTCCTGTTCTCTGTTCTGCGGTGTTCTATCCTGATTCCTCTTGGTGTCAAGACCCATGATGAGTGATGCTACAGCTTGTGCATCAGGGTCTTCTGATAATGACACCCATTTAATGAAGCTGTCCATGTCATTCCAGGTGTCACCTAACTCCTGGGAACTGACAAACTCCATTAAGTCTTCGATGTGGGGGATGTTTGTGTCTTCCAGGTCCTCCTCCTGGACTGCTACCTGTGAGGGTGCACATCTGTGTGAGCATCGGGTGAATTCAATGTTGAGTTTTCCCCAATCTACTTCAGGATTGTGCTCCTTGAGGAAACTCATGCCTAGTATAACGTCCTTATGGCCTATGTCGATAATCAGAAGACTCTGTCTGCTTGTGTGGTTTCCCATAGTTATACTTAGAAGAACCCTTTTCTTAATAGTTCCACCCTTGTTGTGAGATGTGTCTGCATTATTAACCCTGATCTCTTTCTCGAGAGAGATCGTAGCAAAATTCAACCGATCAACCAGCCATGGGTTGATATAATATGAATATGCTCCTGAATCGAGGAGTGCCTCAGTCTGGACTTCCCTTACTCCCTGTTTGAGGTGAACAGGTAAATCAATCGCATGTTTTGACGAACCAGTTGATGCAATATATAGAAAACTTGAAACTGGTACATGCGAGAGCGAGTAGGTACTATTACATTCTCTATGGGAGCTCTGGACAGACATCAGAGAACCCACCTAAGAAAATCCTCATCACTTTCCACCTCCATGATCCTAGCTGCTTCGACAGCTGGTCCAGTTCCACCTCCTTATTCTTCACATCATAGCTGGTGAGCAAAGCTCAAACTGCCTCTTCTCTTACCTTGCTGTCAT
Organism: Laetiporus sulphureus 93-53; assembly: GCF_001632365.1. NCBI lineage: Eukaryota > Fungi > Basidiomycota > Agaricomycetes > Polyporales > Laetiporaceae > Laetiporus > Laetiporus sulphureus. The sequence goes on along the minus strand of NW_024468518.1, from coordinate 227,350 downwards.
CAGAACTGGTTGATGCCGCTGGTGTGGTTACTGCCCTGGTCACTTGCTCCCATCTTGGCATTTTGAGTTTGCCGTTGTACTTGGGGTCTGGGCAACATTGTTTGAATATGAAGGGATGCTTTCCGCAGCATACACAGAGCTTCTTTTCCAGCCATCCTTTCTGTTTCTTGATGAGTTGGGACACGTGGTCCACATCCATTGCATTAGGATCTTTCCAGGCTCTTGATGCCTGTGATGATGATGCCATTGTTGTTCCGCACTGTCCTGCCTTGTCAGCTTTGAACTTGGACTCAAGTTGAAGGCATAGGTCGAGATACTCCGGCCATGTGGTCAGGTCGACGATACCTAGACTGTCTCAATGTCACCATTGCTTGGCGTATGTCTTTGTCTCGATGTTCAGCGATGTATCTGATGAGCGCAGTGTGCTCTAAGTTGGTCTAAGTGGCCCATTGGCAGAACATTTCTGTGAAGAAAACCATAGTAGGGTAGGTCTTTGCACAGATCTCCTTCAAGTGCTGTTGTGCATCCTTGTCTGGGTCGAAAGTCCTGTAGTTGACTTTGAGGATGTCGATGAAGTCTTCCCAAGTATCGAGTGCCTGCCATGCTGCTGCCTTGGTCACATATTCCAACATGTATGTGAATGCGCCTTCTTCTAGGTGCAGCAGTGCTGTGGTAATCTTGCATTCATCATCATTGATCTCGTTCCACCGCATCCAGATGCTGAGTTATTGGAGCTAATGCTCCAGACTTCCTTTGCCCGAGTAGTGTGGAGGTTCAGCTATCTTAACATGTGGCTTGTGTGGTTGAACCGTGCCTGAGGTGTGACCTTGCATCATTGTGACACCGCTTGCTTTAAGTGAAGCTCACTCATGATGCAGCTTGGTATCCTCACTGCCTAGTTCCATCATTTTCTTTCCCATGTCTAACATGGCTCCCTGGGTATTGGTGATTTCATCGTTGAGGATGACCATGTGTGCATCCTGAGCTTTGATCTTGTCTGAGAGTTTCTCATTCTCGGACTTGAGTACCACCTCCTTGAGTCATCGCTCTGTTTGTGCTGACACAATTGAGGTCTCAAGAATTCTTTTATGCTCATACATCTTGTCGCTGAGTACATTATACATTTTCTTGAGCTCATTGTCGACTAGTGACTTCATGACGATGATCACCCATTCGTGAATGTTGTCGGATATTTCTTCAGGTGTGGACTGTCTGATAGCATCTTCAAGATGCTTATATTCGTGTCTGTCATACAACCATGTGAGAGGTATGTAGGCAGGGAGGAGTGATGGAGTCAGGGATGATGGCCCTCTGAGTTGTGATGCGAAGTCTTGTGGTGTGAGCTCTGGTGATGCTTGTCTAGAAGCATGAGGTGTGCTTCCGTCGTGTGCCTCGATGTTTGGGCGTAGCACGTCCTGCATTCTCTGTGTGAATGTACAGTGACCCACAAAACTGTTGATAAGATTGCTTACTTCGACTTGTATAGTAAATATCTCTTCAACCACTGGGTCAAATAAATGACATAGCAACTCATTTGAAAGCCTATTATCATGGATTTCTAATGCAGGTTTGTTTATATTATTAGCATTTTTTAGTCCCAAGATATTCAATACTCTTTGAGGGCCACTCTTATCAACAGTTTTGTGGCACATATTCAGGTTCTACAAAACTCGTACTTTCAGTACTTGGTATAGCCTCCCTTTGCATTCACAACTGAATTCACCCTCCTTGGCATACTTTCAATCAGATTCTGACACACTTCCTTCCCAATAGCCTCCCATTCCTTCTCTACCCTTTCCCACAACTCAGTAATTCCCTTTGGTGGCTCCTGATACTCTGCAAGCTTCCTTTTGAGGTGACCCCACAAATGCTCTATGGGATTGAGATCTGGGGATTGAGAGGGCCATAGCATGGTATTGAAATCATGGTCTTTGAACCAATCCTTGGCCTTCTTGCTGGTGTGCTTGGGGTCATTGTCTTGCTGAAACACCACATCCTCCACAGTTTTGCCCCAATCCTCCAGGCTGTTCTGCAGCGCATCCTCCAAAATGCTGACATAAAGGTCTGCATCCATCCTTAGCCCCACATCATCAAGGATCCACCTCCAAACTTCTGGGTCCCTTCCACCAACCTATCACTGAGGCTCTCCCCTGGCTTCTTCCACACCCATTTCCTTCCATCTGACCCCATCCGGTTGATCTTTGTCTCATCTGACCATACCACCCTTCTCCAGTCCTCTACAGTCCAATACTGGTGAGCCAAAGCGAAGTCCATCCTCTCCTTTCGGTGCCTTGCAGAGAGTAAAGGCCTTTTTCACTTCACTACAGCCTTCATTCCTGCCTTCTTCAACCCTCTTCGCACTGTCTCTGCATTGACAACCCTCCCAGTAACATCTCCAAGAGCTCTGGCCACAGCAGGAGATGTGGTAGCCTTGCCAGTTCCAATGAGTCGAGTAGCATAGCGAAGATTGGCAGTAGTAAGAAGGGAAGGATGTCCTCCTTTGGCCTTAGAAATGGTGGGGCAGTGTGTGGAGCACAGTTTACTGATGGTAGAATAGTGTAGACCAGTCAGAGCTTCAATTTCTCGAAGAGATTTGCCATTCTGAAGCAAAGAGATGACATGATTGACAGTTTCAGTAGCAACAGCTTTTGGCATGATGTTGATTGAGTGTGAAGAGTTGTGTATGACTGTTTATACATTGTTCATGTTGAAACATGAACATCAATCAATATTCCCACAAAGAACCCTGTCAACACATCAGGAATCACAATTTTCTGAGAACTTGTGTGTGTGCCACAAAACTGTTGATAAGAGTGACCCTCAAAGAGTATTGAATATCTTGGGATCAAAAACTGCTAATAATATAAGCAAAACTGCATTAGAAAGCCATGATAATAGGCTTTCAAACAGGCCCCTATGTAATTTATTTGACCCAGTGGTTGAAGAGATATTTACTATACAAGTCGAAGTAAGCAATCTTATCAACAGTTTTGTGGGTCACTGTAGATATGTGGGCATGACCAGACTCTGACATTGTGTGGATAAAAATATATCTAGTACAAGAAGCTAAAGTATCGCTTTTTCGAGATTTCGAACAGCTCCCTAACTATCTTATCTAACATCTCCTGTTTTTCTAACTGCTTGAAGCTGATTCTGCCTATCTCTAGGCAGACCATGTTGATGACCTGTTTCTCAATGAATGTGTATTCTTGAGCTCCCATGTAAAGGTCTGCGCAGACCTTGTCTAACTCTGATGATAGGCACTGTAGTCCTCTGCCTCTCAGATTGTCATCGAGGCATTTCCAATAGCCTTCTAGTAAGGGTTGGAGCCTGAAGTGAGTAGCAGATACCTGCTTCTTGAGGGTCTCGAGGTGTAGTGTGAGCCTGACTCTGGATGGAAGTGGACAGATGGGTCATGCATGCATGATAACTTTGACAAAATTAGGGAGTGGTCGTACTGGCTGTGGTGCTATGATGGCAGGGGGAATGGCATTGCTGGTGATGATCTTGGGTGGTGGTCTTGGCTTGCGATCACCTGTAGTGAGACGTCCGATCCTGGGCTTGTATCATTTGAGCAGGGGGGTGTGACTGCGAGGTCAGTGAATGATGCCTTGAACTCTAATATGCGTGGTGTCTACTACCCTTGCAGCTGCTCTCTGATGATCTGTGGATGAAGCGCCTAGGGATGCAGGAGTGAGGAGTCTCCCTCGCTCTTTTGTTGGTCTCGAGGCATTTGTAGCCAGTGTAGATATCTTCTTCCTTGGTGGCCTTGTGCTTTGTTGGCTTGAGCTGCTCAGTGTCTTGCTGAGGCTCATGCCTGGTAGAAGTCAGATTGGAATTTGTGTCAAAAAAGCCACACACTATGGCTGAAACTGCTTGTGCTGAAAATACGTGGCTGCTTGTGTTAAACACTAAGCAGGGGCACAGAAAATGTTAGATTGTTTCTAATGTCACAGCGATGCTGGACAAGAGATCAAAAGACTAAAAAAGGAATGGTCACGTGGAACGTGCTGCCCTGATCTCCCTGATCCCAAATGTGGCTAAAGAGCCTAACACTCACTAGCTGTGTAGCAAGCATATGGAAAGATGATAGATATATAATGGAGCTTGGAAAGCTCAGTGGTCAACTGGGTGGTAGATGAGGAGAAACAATCTGAAGTTTCATCCTCTACATGCTGGTCTTATATACATGTACAGTGGGCTATCTTACATAAGCTACCTAACTGCGGGTATAAGCTAATAGCCGTACATGGAACAATGCCCTGTCTGTAAGTAGAACAGTCAGTGAGAAGATTGATGGCTGCCGCAGCAATGGTTGCGAACATCATGCCTATCTTGGGTTTCTGTCACAGTATAAAGTGGCACCCTTCTTTTCATGCAATTAAAGTCCTCATTTGAAGTGGCTAATTGGACGCCAACCTCATATTGGTCTCGCAAAGTGAATACTTGGACAAACAGCATAATACGGCCACATACATCGCAGACATGACTGTGTCTACCACACGACCACCAAGCGCCCATGATTCAGCCACCCAGTCACGTGACACTGGCCACTTGCCCTATTTGAAAGTTATCAGGCATTGATTACATGATACCAGGCCACTTGCTCAGAAAGGAACTCATTGGACCATCAAGCTAGCAAGCACCCAATTCGCCACTCAAGATAGTGGCACCACTTTACCACCTAAACCAATAGGCAGGTACCACAACAGAGGATCCCCCTACCAACTGGCATACAGTATAGCCAGGTACAGGATAGGCTAGATCTTCTCACAACCCTATCCAGATGAAGACTGATTGTCACACTCATTATTCCGAGTCTAGACAAATCCTCTTATTTAATGTTGCAACTGTTGTAATGTGCCCTGTTGGGCATCACCCATTGGCCCCTCAACAGTGGGCCCACTGACAGGCATTTATCTCATTGGATTAGATAGGATTACCTCAGCATATCCACGGCCATTGTAGATAGTTGTCATAGCAAAGCCCAGAACCATTACCAGTTTTGGCAACATGTTCACATGTAGGTATCTGAGGTCTCACAAGTAGCACAGTGCCAGGGGCCCTGCCCTACATGTATATAAAGCCCATGAGGATCTAAGGAAGGACCTTAGATTCATTATTCTATTGTATGCGGCCTAACAAGCCAATTCACCCCTTTGTTGTGAGCATAAGGCTAAGGGCCCTTTGAGCCCCATTTCCAGACTGCATACCACTGTGTGCATCCTCAGCCTAGCCCTTGTGGCAGGCTTTTTATGTGGGATCATTTGTGCAGGTCACAAAAGCAGACTTGCCCTGAATTGGGTTAAGTGCTTTGGTGCTTTGTGACAGTTTCTCTTTGTTCGTCGGTGGGAACATCGTGCCTATATGGGCTTCTGGCTAAACTGATAGGAAGCGAAAGGCTGATGCGTAATAATAGTCCTTGTTCCCTTTGTTCCCAAATGGGTGCCTCCATTGTATCCTGGAATAGGCAGATCCAACCGTATCATCCACGGATCTGGACCATAACATGTGATATGAACTATCACCTGATCCCTACACATCACGTCTGTGGCTGAGTGGTGTGGGATATTGGTGAAGCACGTGATCTGTGATGTGAAAAAAGTCACGTGCAAACTTTGTGGTGAAAATCTGTGACAGAAGAATTTCTGAGCGCAGAATGTTTCAGTGTGTATCAGTGTGCTGATCCTCTGTCCAGGAGGCCAAACCATGAGAAGGGGGTGAGCAATAACAATTCAGGACAAACTTTACTTCAACCCAAATATTTTACCATTCATGCAATCTCAGCCACTCATTCCTTCGAAGTTGATGATGCAAAACTTCTAGAAAGAGTGAAGTCGGCACTACAAGATGATGAAATGACCAAAGGTTACCAGCACCTACTAAAAACTGGCAAGTGGGAGTTCAGAAAGGACCTTCAAGAGTGGAACTTTGAGCATGGATTGCTGCTCAGAAGAGAAAAGGAGCTAGTCAGCAGGAACTATTGGTGGCCAGGGCTCACCATTGATGTTAAGAAGTATGTTCAAGGTTGCGTAACTTGTCAATGAAACAAGACAATCAAGCAAAAACCTTACGGACTATTACAACCCAATCCAATATCAGAGGGACCTTGAGAAATGATCACCTGTGACTTAATTACACAGTTACCACCCAGCCCAGACCATAGGGGAGAAAAGAAGACTGCCATCCTGGTAGTCGTCGACAGATTCACCAAACATGTCCACTTCTACCCAGTAGATGACACTGTGACAGCATCTCAAGTAGCATCAATTTTCTACAATGAAGTATTCAAACTCCATGAAATATCCACGCAGATCATATCTGATTGAGGCATACAATTTTTGGCCAAACTATTTCAGGAGTTCTGCCAGAAACCTCATATTAGATCGATGATGTCAACAGCCTATCATCCTGAAATGGATGGACAGACTGAATGAGTCAATCAAATTCTGGAGCAATACTTACATATGTATTGCAATTACTGACAAACTAACTGGGTCATGCTATTGCCCACAGCAGAATTTGCATACGATAATCAAGCTTCAGCATTGACAGGCCTGTCTCAGTTCTTCATCGAGCATGGTCAACATCCCCGAATGGCCCCTGACATATTGAAAGAAATACAACATCTATCCCTGGAACACTTATTCCATAACTGCGATCAAGCACAAGAACAAGCACATGCTGCTCTGTCATTAGCAGCAGGAAGAATGAAATGGTATTTTGATCTCAAAAAGCAGGACATCCCATTCAAAGTAAAAGATGAAGTGCTTATTGGAGGAAAAGATCTCCATGTAAAAGTCAAAAGCCAGAAGCTTGCGACCCAGAACTGTGGACCATTCAAAATCCTCAAAAAGGTCAGAATGGTATCATTCAAGCTGCAACTGCCAGCAGACATAAAGCTGCATCCAGTGTTTCACGCTTCCAAACTTATAATGTTTCATCAAGACTCTATTCCTGGATGCATACCTCTCCCTAATCCCCAATCATCATAGACGAAGAAGAGAAATCATATGTAGAGGCAATTCTGGATTCTAGAGTCAGGTATAACAAAACCCAGTACCTCGTCAAGTGACTAGACTATGACCACAGCGATAACACTTGAAAATCATTGGAAAATCTCACCAATGTTAAAGACAAGATTGAAGAATTCCATAGAACACATCCAGATGCTCCATGAGCCAAGCTGCAAATATGCAAAGGACACAAGCTTGTCATGTCTGACCACCCTGATGAATTTATGATCTTTTACCGCACCCACCCAAATGTCAGAGCACCCTATAAAGACTTTTCTGAGGCTATCAGCTGAGATGTCAAGTCAACATAGGACTTAAACATTCCCCCACAGTCCAGAATGCTCATAGGCACAGGGCTAGTGGGTGACCCCCCAAAGTGAACATATATCTGAGTGGCCCCCCGAAGCAGGCTAGCTCTCAAAGGAATTGATGTCACAGCAGGGGTAATTAACCCAGATTACACAGGGGAGATCAAGGTGCTCCTCGCTAATGTGACCAGCAAACTGTTCAAGGTCAGGATAGGCAACCGTGTCACACAACTCATATGCGAATGCTATGCTCCAGGAATCATTTCTAAAGCAGACAATTCACTTGCAAAGTGAATCATGTGAGATGCCAAAGGCTTTGGCTCATCGGGATGATGAACCTTGAGAAGGGGGTGATGTCACAGTTTTATCTGATAAGTTATTATAGGAACAAATACTATTAGAAGCATATTATTTTTATCATTTCACGTCGCACAAAGATCACATGACCTAATAGGAGATAAAATAATAAGGCATCTAGTCACATGTCCTCAGATCTCTCCTGGCATTGTCACGTGACACTGAGCCCCTCGGCATTGCATTATATGTCACAATAGCCATGATGCAATATTATGTGCTCAAAGGAAGCTCCGTCTCCATGAGTTATTATTAGACAGCTAATCAGGATAATTGGGACATGTCATACAATTGTAGCACCATCCAGTAGAATAGCATGTGACTTGCTTAGGTAGTACTGTACAGTAGCATAACAATCATGTATATAAGGACCAGGATAGATAAGAAGAGATCTCCCAGTCTTATTCTCCTTCGTCCACCACTATAATCATAAAGGGGTCTTACCAGACACTCTCAGTGTGCTATACATCTGTTTACATACTCTATTTTGTGATAGCACCCCTTGCCTCACCAGTAAGTCATACTTTGCAATAGCAACTGTGACCTCATCAGTGGGCATGTCATATCACCACAGCTTGTTGCTGTTGGCTTTTATCCAGAGATCCTCAAAGGAACTCTTATTTGAGTTGTCTATCTTTGTCATTGGCATGCCATGACAATGAGGTCAAAACATTTAGGATGTTCTCCGATCAGATCACCTACGAAGATGCCAAGACACCTCTCGAGTTCATGCTGGTTATCTACCAGCCTCTCATTGCAATGATTGAACATCCTGGATGGCTAATGGATGATATTGATTAGTTGAAGCCTGTCCATTGTCAAGACAGATCTATTTTGCACTGGCAGCCCTCTGGCTTTCAACCACTTTGTGCAGAAGACAATGACAATTGAGAGATCATACCTGATCATAGCACCATCCCCATTTACAGCAGAGTGACTCCTCAGGAGGGGTGATGATGGGATAGCCTGGTAAGTGGTCATCAAAGGGTCTTGATGGTTGGAGAGAGGAGCTTGTGTTACAGTTTCAGCATCTCTTTCATGATCACATGACAGTTTCTGTTTCACGTGACACAGCATCTAATAAATTATGGTTCATAGGTCTTGAGGACATATGCTAGGGTTAGCAGTTTTTCGTTTTCACAATTTACTCACTCAGATCATGCAGGCTTTCAACCACTTTGTGCAGAAGACAATGACAATTGAGAGATCATACCTGATCATAGCACCATCCCCGTTTACAGCAGAGTGACTCCTCAGGAGGGGTGATGATGGGATAGCCTGGTAAGTGGTCATCAAAGGGTCTTGATGGTTGGAGAGGGGAGCTTGTGTTACAGTTTCAGCATCTCTTTCATGGTCACGTGACAGTTTCTGTTTCACATGACACAGCGTCTAATAAATTATGGTTTATAGGTCTTGAGGACATATGCTAGGGTTAGCAGTTTTTTGTTTTCACAATTTACTCACTCAGGTCATGCAGTCAAGACCTTTGTGTTTCAGGTTTTCCATTTCACCTGTACTAACATTAGCTCACCAATTACTTGGCTCACAGTGGTTAGTATTTGTCTTGCTCTATTTCATTTATGCTATGATTAGCTACAGAGGCTGTGCTAAAACCCCTTGTACTAGTACACCAGACTATAGGTCTGCGACTATATAAAGGGGCCGGAAACTGCAGGGGAAGATAACCTCTTTCACCTTACGTCTCTAGGAACCGTTCTCTGTTCTTAACCTTTGGTGCTCACTCTAATATCGCTCTCAAGAGGTAGTAAGCTCGTACGCTTGCTAAGAGCTGGTACAGTAAACCTAGTAACCTGTGGGTGAATGTGCAGTAGCTGTATCAAAGGCCTTAGCAAGAGGAGAGTGAATATCTCACTACTTTGTCTAGTGATTTCAGGGCCAGGCTTGGCCTGAAAGCCTGGGCTTGGGCTCAGCTTAAGGAGGCTCAGGCTTGCCATAATCACAAGCCAGGCCCTCTATGAGGGCTCGGGCTTGGCTCGGGCTCAGCTCAGCCTAAGCCCCGGGCTTATTGCAGGGCAATATGTTTTCAGTCTGTAGTTTAGTTATCAATGTATGTACATAGCTCATTTACATGTAATCGTCATTTAACCAAGCTGAACTGTCTGTCAAATCATCATCAAGCTTCTCGAATCTGTGTTCAACTGAATATCAAACTCTGCTTCACCACTGGCAGAATTCTCACTACTTTCGCCTTCTTCACAGCTATACAGGTCCTCTTCAGATGACGATGATGGTCCTAAGTCATGGTAAAAGAGATCCTTCCTATATGCACATTTGAGAACCTGCAAAGCCTCCACAATGTCACCTTTAAGGCAGTTTCGATGCTTCGTGATAGTGATTCCCGCACTCGAGAATGTGCGCTCACTTGACACTGAGGTCACCATGATGCCAAGATAATCTCTGGTGAGTGAAGCCCATGCCAGAAAGCAATGGGCATTTAGCTAGAGAATTGTATAAGTTATTGATGTATGGAGAACAATAGAATAGAAACACTTACTCCCCGCCATTGAACGGTTGACATTTCTTCAGGCATATCCTCGTTGAGATCAATATATTTCTGAAAGCTGTGCTCCCATTGCTTCTCTGGATCGATGATGGCTCGAGTTGAGAATTGTCACAGTGATGCTGGACAAGAGATTAAAAGGCTATAAAAGAGCGGTCATGTGGAACGTGCCACCCTGATCCTTCTGATCCCTAAAAGTGGCTAAGGAGCCTAACACTCACTCGCTGTGTAGCAAGCATCTGGAATGATGATAGAAATATAATGGAGCTTGGAAAGCTCAGTAGTCGACTGGTGGTAGACGAGAAGAAACAATCTGAGGTTTCGTCCCCTACATGCTGGTCTTATATACACGTACAGCGGGCTATCTTACCTAAGCTACCTATCTACGGGTATAAGCTAATGGCCGTACATGTAACAATGAGATGTCCGGAAGTAGAACAATGAGTGGGAAGACCGATGGCTGCTGTGTGAGCATCGTGCCTATCTGGGATTCTCTTTGTTCTCTGGTGTGAACATCGTGCCTATTTGGGCTTCTGGCTAAACTAATAGGAAGCGGAAGACCGATGCCTAACAATAATCCTTGTTCCCTTTGTTCCCAAATGGGTGCCTCTATTGTATCCTGGAATAGACAGGTCCGACCGTATCATCTGCAGGTCTGGACCATAACATGTGATGTAGACTATCACCTGATCCCTACGCATCGTGTCTGTGGCTGAGTGGTGGGAGATATTGGTGAAGCACATGATCTGTGGCATGAGAAAAGTCACGTGCAGACTTTGTGGTGAAAATCTGTGACACTATCCCCCTCTCAAGGCTCATTGTCCCGTAGAGCCAAGTCCTTTATCCCCTCGTGCATGTCTGTTCTTGAGCAGTCCCTTGTTCTCAACTGGTATGCCTTCGACATACGCTTCAAATACTATCTGAGCGATTCGATCGTCAACGGCAACGTTGAAAGGATAGTCTGAATGGTTAATCATGATGACTTTAAGTTCTCCGATATAGTCAGGATCGACAACGCCAGCTCCGATATCAATGCTCCATTGCGCAGAAAGGCCACTTCATGAGACAATTCTAGTATATGTGCCAATCGGAGGTTCAATTGCAATTCCGGTTCCTACTACTGTTCACGAATGGGGGAGGATTGTATGAGTTTCAGCAGCATAGACATTCCATCCTGCCGCATTCTCGGATCTCCTGGTGGGAGCTTTGGCATTTTCCGTCATCCTGTGATAGACAAAGTAGTCGTCATCATCTTGATCTGTTAGATTTATCCTATGTGTGGACTTTGGGGCTAATTCATACGAGGATAATTCGAAGCATTTTCTGCCATATGTGACAACCCTGATTGGTGCTTTTGAAGCATCTGGGTGTTGTTGGTGGAATTCTTGAAGTAACTCGTTGACGTTGATAAAATTTGTTCGGGGCTCCCATGTGTCATCGGAATGGTCATAGCCTTTCCATTTGACGAGGTACTGAACCCTTCCCCTTACGACCTTTGAGTCTGAGATTTCTTTAACTTCAAATTCTGGTTCTCCTTCAATTTCGATGGCTGGAGGTTTTGGAGGTTCGCGGTTTGCGACCGTGTCTTGGTGATACATAATCAACTTGCTTGCATGGAAGACTGGGTGGACCTTCATTTGCTTAGATAGTTCTAGTCTGAATGTGACTGGTCCTAGCTTCTGAAGTACTTTTTAGGGTCTGAAGTTTTGTGTTCCTAGCTTTGCAGATTTGACTTTTACTCTGAGATCTTTCCCTTTGAGTAGTACTAGGTCTCCGACTTTGAATGGGACTTCTCCCTTTTTCTCATCGAAATACCATTTCATCCGTGAAGCTGAAACTTTCAGTGATGCCTTTGCCTGTTCTTGTGCCTCAGATCAGTGAGCGAATAGGTGTTCTAATAAAGGGTGATGTATTGATTCATGTACGTCGGGTGCCATTTTTGGATGCCAGCCATATTTAACGAAGAATGGGGAAAGTGCGGTGGACTCATGGGTCTGGTTGTTGTATGAGAATTCTGCTGTTGGCAGATAGTAGACCTAATCATTTTGTCTGTGGTTGCAGTACATTCGAAGGTACTGTTCCAACACCTGGTTAACCCTTTCTGTTTGACCGTCTGTTTGGGGATGATACGCGGTAGACATAGTAGACTTTATACTGAGCTTCTGACAAAACTCCTGGAATAGTTTACTCGCAAATTGAGTACCTCTGTCTGAGATAATTTGTCGAGGTAATTCGTGGAGTTTGAAGACTTCATTGTAGAATACATTAGCGACTTGGGACGAGGTAACTGTATCGTCTGTTGCATAAAAGTGCGCTCGTTTCATGAGTCTATCTACGATGACAAGTATTGCCATCTTCTTTTCTCCCCTAAAGTCCATGGCTGGAGGAAGTTGAGTGATGAGATTGACTGTGATGATCTTCCATGGTCCTTCTGGTACATTATTGGGCTGTAGTAGTCCATATAGTTTTTCCCTTGAGTACTTATTGCGTTGACAACTATCGCAACCTTGTACGTATTGTTTAACCATTATGGACATTCCTGGCCACCAATAGTTCTGAGTAATGAGCTCCAACATCTTGAACCTGCCTGGATGTCCAGCTGGTAACATGTCATGATGGAGCTTTATTAGGTCAAGGCGTAGCTGTTGATCCTTGGGGACATAAACCTTTCCGCGATGGAGCAGCAGTCTGTGCTCAAAGTTCCATTCTGCAAGGTTTTTCCTGAATTCACGCTGTCCTGTAGTCAAAAGCGCATGATAATTCTTGGTCATCATGTCATCCATGAGTGCCTTCTTGATCCTTTTTAGTAGTTGAGCATCATCAACTTTAGATGCGTGAGCAGGTCGAATCACATTGATAGTGAAAAATTCAGGTTTTAACAGCATTTGATTCGAATTGTCGCTGTCTACCCCCTTCTCATGGTCTGGCCTCCTGAACAGAGGATCGGCACGTAGCATAGTCTTTCCAGGTCAGTGACTGAGTACAAAATTAAATCATGTGAGGAATAATGCCCAGCACGCTTGGCGTCGGGATAACTTCTGTGTCTGGCAGAAGTATGTAAGGTTGAGATGATCTGACCAAATCTCAATGGGTTCTGAATATCCTTCTAGATAGTGCCGGTATTCTTCTAGTGCCCAAATGATTGCAAGCATCTCCTTGTCGTAAATCTCATAGTTTCTCTCATGTTCGTTGAGTGATTTGGAGTAGTATGCAACTGGATGCCATAGCTTGTCCTCTCCCAATTGTTCTAGTACTGCCCCTGTTGCGTAGTCTGAAGAGTCGGTCTCTAGACAGTATGGTGCGGTATCATTGGGGAGTTGTAAGATCGGGGCTGATGTAAATGCCATTTGAGTGCACTGAAGGCTTGGTCTTGCTCTTCCTTCCATTGCCAGGGCATGTCCTTATAGGTGAGAAGCATTAAAGGTTGTGCGAGTTTTGCAAAGTCATTTATAAATCGCCTGTAGAAATTCGTGAATCCTAAAAAGGCCTGTACTTGTTTGACCTTTGTAGGTGCTGGCCAGCCAAGGACACCTTCGATTTTAGCAGGGTCCATCTGTACCGAGTTCTTGCTAATAATCATGCCAAGATACTCGATTGAGGGCTGTTCAAAGAAGCATTTCTCCAGTTTGGCATACAAGTCATTGTCCCGGAGGAGCTGTAGAACTGCTTTTACTAATCGTCGGTGTTCTTTGAGATCATCTGTGAAGATGAGGATGTCGTCTAGGTAGACTACCACTTTCCCTGTACGAATCAAGTCTTCGAGGACTGTGTTCATCATTGTTTGGAAAGTGCTAGGAGCGTTGCAGAAACTGAAGTACATTACTGTGGATTTGAAGAGGCCGCGATGCATAATGAAGGCAGCTTTTTCTTCATCTCCCTCCCTAATCCTTATGTTGTTGAACCCCCATCTCAGATCAAGCTTTGTAAAGATACTTGCTTGCGAGAGTCTATCAATGAGGTCCGAAATGCATGGGATTGGGAACTTGTTCTTCTTGGTTACCGTGTTGAGGTTCCTGTAGTCTTGTACTAGCCTCAGTGACCCATCTTTCTTTTTGATGAAGAAGACAGGTGCTGCCGTTGGACTTCTTGACCTCTTAATGTATCCCTTGGCCAACTCTTGGTCTATCCACGTGTCGAGTGAATTCCTTTCCTGTAGGTTCATAGGATATAACTTTGCCGGGCGTGGTAATGATGCCTCTGGAACAAGTTCGATTGGATGATCGTAGGGCTTTCTTGTGGGCATTCGTTCCAACTGCTTCTTGGAGAACACATCACCATACTCGTGGAAGTGTTTGGGAACATAGGCTGACCAGTAGTCTTTGTCCTGTTCTCCTTTTTGCGGTGCTCTATCCTGATTCCTCTTAGTGTCAAGGCCCATGATAAGTGATGCTACGGCCTGCGCATCAGGGTCTTCTGATAATGACACCCGTCTAATGAAGCTGTCCATGTCGTTCCAAGTGTCACCTAACTCTTGAGAACTGACGAACTCCATCAGGTCTTTGATGTGGGGGATGTTTGTGTCTTCCAGGTCCTCCTCCTGGACTGCTACCTGTGAGGGTGCACATCTTTGTGGGCATTGGGTGAACTCAATGCTAAGTTTTTCCCAATCCACTTCGGAATTGTGCTCCTTGAGGAAACTCATGCCTAGTATAATATCTTTATGTCCTATATTGGTGACAAGAAGGCTCTGTCTGCTCGTATGGTTTCCGATAGTTATACTTAGAAGAACCCTTTTCTTAATAGTTCCACCTTTGTTGTGAGATGCGTCTGTGTTATAAACCCTGATCTCTTTCTCGAGAGAGATCGTAGCAAGATTCAATCGATCAACCAGTTGTGGATTGATGTAGCAAGAATATGCTCCTGAATCGAGAAGCGCCTCAGTCTGGACTTCCCTTACTCTCTGTTTGAGGTGAACAGATAGATCGATCACATGTTTTGACGAACCAGTTGATGCAATATATAAAAAATCTGAAACTGGTACATGCGAGAGTGAGTAGGTACTGTTAGAATGTCTATGGGAACTCTGGCCAGACCTCAGAGAACCCGCCGAAGAAAATCCTCATCACTTTCTACCTCCGTGATCCTTGCTGCTTCGACAGCTGGTTCCGGTTCCACCTCCTTGTTGTCCCCTTTCGCGTCGTAGCTGGCAAGGAAGGCACGGACTGCTTCTTCCCTTGCTTTGCCATCATCGGAACTGCTTGATGCTGCTGGCGCCATTATTGCCCTTGTAGCTTGCCTCTGTCGGGGCAACTCTAGCTTGCCTCTGTACTTGGGGTCGGGGCACTTCTCTCTGAGTATGAAGGGATGCTTTCCACAATGTACACAGAGCTTCCTTTCCAGCCAGCCTTCCTGCTCCTTGGTGAGTTGAGTGACATGGTCTACGTCCATCATGTTGGGATCCTTTTGGGCTCTTGGTGCCTGTGATGGTGTCGTTGCCATTTCACGCTGTCCTGCTTTATCGGCTTTGAACTTGGATTCGAGTTGTAGGCAGAGATCGAGATACTCAGCCCATGTGGTCAGATCTGCAATCCCTAGGCTGTCTTGAGTAACCATTGCCTGCCGTACGTCTTTGCTGCGATGTTCAGCGATGTAACCGATGAGCATGGTGTGCCCTAAGTTGGTCTTAGTGGCCCATTGGCGAAACTGTTCTGCGAAGGAGACCATTGTAGGATAGATCTTCACGCAGATCTCCTTCAAATGTTGTTGCGCGTCCTTGTCCAGGTCGAGCATTCTGTAGTTTACCTTGAGCATGTCGACGAAGTCTTCCCAAGTATCAAGTGCCTGCCGTGCTGCTGCCTTTATTGCGTATTCAGACATATATGTGAAAGCACCTCCTTCTAGGTGCAGCAGGGCCGTGGTTATCTTGTGCTCATCGTCGTTGATCTCGTTCCATCACATCCATATACTGAGTTGTTGGAGCCAGTCTTCCAGACTTCCTTTGCCCAAATAGTGTGGAGGTTCAGCGATTTTGATGTGAGGGCATTGGGATTGGACCATGCCGGATGTATGACCTTGCATCATTGTGACGCCACTTGCTTTGAGTGAAGCTAACTCGTGATGCAGCTTGGTATTCTCGCTGCCTAGTTTCATCATTTTCTTTCCCATGTCTAACATAGCTTCCTGAGTACCGGTAATCTCATCATTGAGGATGACCATGTGTGCGTCCTGGGCCCTGACTCTGTCCAAGAGTTTCTCATTCTCAGACTTGAGTACTGCCTCCTTGAGTCGTCGCTCTGTTTGAGCTGATGCAATTGAGGCCTCAAGAATCCTTTTGTGCTCGTACATCTTGTTGTCAAGCACATTGTACATTTTCTTGAGTTCATTGTCGACCAGGGACTTCATGACGATGATTACACATTCACGAATGTTGTCGGGTACTTCGCCGGGTGTGCATTGTCTGATGGCATCTTCGAGGTGCTCATACTGTTGTCCATCGTAGGACCATGCAGGAGGTATGTAGGCGGGGAGGAGTAATGGGGTCGGGGATGATGGTCCTCTGACTTGTGATGTGGAGTCTTGTGGTGCTAACTCCGGGGATGGTTGTCTTGAGGCACGAGGTGTGCTTCCATCATGTGCCTCGATATTTGGGTGCATTATGTCCTGCATTCACTGTGCAAACGTGGACATTTGGGCGTGACCAGATTCTGACATTGTGTAGATAGAAATGTGTCTAGTTAAAAATAAAGCCTAGGTACTGCTTGTCCTTGACTTTCCCAATCTTCCTGACGATCTCGTCTAACCTCTCCTGCTTCTCTATCTCCTTGAAGTTGATCCTGCCTATCTCCAGGCAGCACGTGTTGATGACTTGTTTCTTGATGAAGGTATACTCGTGAGTTCCCGTGTACAGGTCTGCGCAGACCTTGTCTAACTCTGATGCGAGGAGTTGTACCTTCTTCATACTATCCTGATTGACTCTTTCTCAGAATCCTCCTAGTATCAGCTGCAATCTGAAGCAGGTTGCTGATATCTGCTTCTTAAGAGTCTCGATATGGAGTGTGGGTCTGACCCTGGATGGAAGTGGGTGAATGGGTCGTGCATGTGTGTTGATCTTAACGAAGTTGGGAAGGGGTTGCACTGGTGGTGAGGTGACAATGATAGCACCTGGACCTCACTGACTTCGGACCTTGCTAGGTTGCCATAGCCGGTAGCCTCCGCAACCTAACAAGGTCCGGAGGTCAATTCCTCGCTATCTGCCAATAACACCGGCAATAGCACAGGAATTTATCGTAAATGGCAATGCTGATCAATGTGGCTGATAACAGTTTTCAGCTGCAATCAGATGATCAACCATGCCTCATGGCTACCATCGGCCTGCACTTGGGCCATCGGATCTCCCCACCCACTGTCCCGGACATTGAGGCATCGTGCATCATCATCGCCGCTGACAGCGACGACGAGCTCCCCTTAT
Organism: Laetiporus sulphureus 93-53; assembly: GCF_001632365.1. Taxonomy (NCBI): domain Eukaryota; kingdom Fungi; phylum Basidiomycota; class Agaricomycetes; order Polyporales; family Laetiporaceae; genus Laetiporus; species Laetiporus sulphureus. The sequence continues at coordinate 209,743 of NW_024468518.1, read as the reverse complement.
TTTTCTCGTTTCTTTCACTTTTTCTTTTATTTTTTAATACTTTTGATGTACATTACTCCCTCAGTGCAATAGTATAGAAATCGGAGTGTCATTTTGTATTCTAACTTGTCGTGTCAGGCACATCACGTGAGACACATGACACGATGCGTCGCGACGAGTTGTTTAACGCAGCACCTTAGCTTTTCACTTTGCCACTGATAATCTCACTTTGACGTCATCTGCTTCATCTGCTCAGCTCTGTGGTGGCCATGGGGCACATCAAGCCATGCCACAAGCCACACATGACTGTAGCCACCTCCTCAAAGCACTCACGGACTCTGGGTGCGACTGGTATCATGGAGAAGAATAAGAAGGCGGTGCAAAGGCAGGCTCTAAGGACATCAGATACATTTTTTCTTTACTACGGTGGATGATATATTAATATTTGATGCATCATTGTTGTAGGACTTAGTCAACAATCATGCAAGATTATCGCAGAACTTAGAGGTGAGAATTTGCCCCCTGACCACAGCGGCGCAGACATCGAGGATGTTCTCATGAACATTCAGCAAGATGGAGGAGGAGAGGAGGCAGACTGGGAGGATGAGCCTACGGATGAGTCGTTCATCCATGCGCTCAGAGATATTATGGGCTCGAGGTGCGTTGCAACATTTGTACGAGCATTGCTCAATACTTACATCCTTCCAGGTGATGAGAACGATGGTACAAGGATGCTCAGATGTGGTGTCAATGGGTAGACCGCATGGACAAAAACTGGCAGCCTCTACTTCCCTGTTTTGTGGACTCCTATCTCCAATGGCGATATTCGACAGTGGCCATGCCTAGCGAGAATCCCTCCTCTCACGATTTTACCATCGACACACTTGACATATATACCCTGGCAACGTCAGCAACTATATGCCACAGAGCTGAAGACGTCTCCGCTTCTGAGGCCCTCACGCATAGCAGATACCTCGGGACATCTCCAGTGAATCCATCTCTTGCTATCTCATTCTCCACCCTCGAACTCTTCCACTGTATCAGGCTTTTTAAGCCATCCTTTAGTGTGGAGGCCTTCGTGAAGCTCGTATCTTACTACTACAAGATCCCTTTCCGATGTCACTACCGCACTGCCATCGCAAATGCATTCGACATCTATCTCAGCATTCTACGCGAGGTTCGCAAGTGCATCGACGCTACCTTGGGTCGAGACACACCTAACTGGCATGTTCTGAATGCATGCCCTGCCTGCACATACAAACTTGATGAGGAGCCACCTCTCAAGTGGCAGCGCATCTTCGCAATGGACGGCAACAACTCACTCAAGCGAATCGCAGAGGTCAGCAATCGTGCATGCGGTGACATGCGCAGCTTTGCAACGAGCGACTACTTTTTGTCCTGGGACTTCGTCAATCGCTATGCCAACGAGGTGAAGTCAAGGCCTCGCTCGAAGAAGGTTGACACTTGCAGTGGACAGCCCGTGCAGGACGGTGGTGAGAGTGGAAGCGACGATGATGGTGATGTGCCCAGCGTGGAGATCTCAACAATGGCGGAGGAGGATCCAACGGACAGCGAGGATGGCAATGTCATGACGGCTCCATGTGCGACCAACTGGAAGGCAGCAGCTTCTGAAGATCACAAGCATATGTGGGCCATATTTGATGAGGCAGGCATTTTTGTAGCTGCGTGCAGGCACTGCCTCATGCTCTGGGTCACGGACATGGTCCAGAGTGGTGAACTGTGAGTCTACAATGCATTGCAACCTGTTTCATGCTGATGATTGTCACAATCAGTGCAAAATATCCCCTGGCAATCTTGGTCAAGGCTTTAGAAGTCTTTGGAATCAGGCTTCTCATGCCCTACGATATCGGGTGTGTATTCCAGGGAACTACAGCACGAAGTTCGCTGGGGCCAGATTGGCTGCAAAGTGGCTTTCGGTGCTGCGTGAATGCGTTCCATGGATACACGCACAACTATACTTGCCAGATGCAGAACCACCTGAACGTTATCAAGGGGATGGGCCTCGAGGATGGCGAGACCCTCGAACGGCTCTTTAGCACATCTAATAGCCTCGCATCGGTCACCCAGTATGCATCACCCTACCGTCGGCATGTCCTCGTCGACCTTTTCTTCCAGCAATGGGATGACAAGAAATATGGTAATCTTAGTCTAATGTTGTACAACAACTGTGTACAGCATTGAAGATCATCAACGAGGATTCTATCACACTGGCCGATACCATGCAAGCTCTCGGGGTCAGCCGTGAAGATCTTGACAAATGGTCTTTGGAAGAGTGGCACTATTTCAAAACTCTGGGTCAAGAACACCCGTGGGATGTGCACGCCGTTGCATACATCGAGAAACTTCAAGAATGGCATGTCATGCGTGCGCAAGTCAAAAATGCGCATGCACAATTTGTCAGTTCCATCCCATCCGACTATACATTTATCCTACCCTCCACCAGCACTGTCGACTACTACGCTGAGGCGTCATGCACACAGAAGCTCGAGACGAAGCGGCATTACAGTGAGGAGCATGAGTGCATGCTCCTGCATGATGTTGCCACCATGGAAGTGAAGATGGGCATTACGAGATGCTGGCAACCGACTGACCGTGAGTACATGGAAACTGTGAAGTATATTGCTGAGCGATGATATCACCGTGCACTCGAACACCTTCAACGCCTTGTCATACAGCATCTCTTTGAGCTTCACAAGCTCAATCTTGCACAGACTGGTAAGTATCATCACATTTTGTACTCGTCGTCGGCTAATTATATTCACAGCATATCGTGTGCACACTCACATTGCAAAGTCTCTGCAAACTCGGTGCAAGGTGATCTGCAATGCCATGAAGACGTACAATGCTGCGGCCCTCACACTCGATCTACCACGTCCTACCCTGGACTGGTCAAAAGTCTCGCACTACAGCTTCCTCGACGAGTTTGCGCTGCTTCAAGACACTCAAAATGATATTTGTCAAAAGCCCTGGGCCACTCCAATTGCACGTGAATGTATGAAGAAGGCATGTCACCTCGATCGTGCACATGAAGAGGTCATGCGTGTTGGTATAGAAGCTCGGTGGCTGCAAACATCAATTGTTGATGAGGAATCCTTTTCTCTCGTGCACTAACTTCACTGGATGAACAGATGTCACCATTATATGAAGCCATTCAAGAGTTTTGCAAGCGCCATCACCACGTCAATGCACGTCACCTCGTCCATCTTCAACAGCTCTCAGAGCTTGAGGGGTTTGTGACCGATCTGTCACTGGGACAATGCAAAGGTTCGACAGCATCATCAACAGATTTTGGTGCACGTATCACTCTGACAATGCTCACTTGCATGAACCTGGTGGGCATCGAGGATGACGAGCTACTTGCAGCACAGGATGATGAGGTCAATGGGGATCTTGGGGGACTTGTAGACTATCTCTCAGAGTTATCTGTGAAGGAGTAGCTTCATGTACAATCAATCATGCTGTCTAGATGTTGTCAGAATCAAAATGGTTGCTGAATGCTCTAGAAAGCTGCAAAATGATGAAATATTAAATGAAATATATTAGTGACTGAACTGAGAACATCACAAGCTACAGAATTTACGAGAGAAATGAGCTGGAATCAGTGTCAGCATGCATATGCATGAATGAGTCGTTCAGCCACAGCTCATGGCGTTGAGTGATCGAGCAATGACAGAACTCGTTGCGCCACTCACTGTTGCGCAAAGCATATCAGTGTCCCCTCGCTCTTTCTCCCCAGCTGCATCACCTCCCCTGCTCTCTTGTCATGCATAGAGGTTCTCAGTACATCACTGTTCTTGGAGGTCCTCGTCCTGGTATCTATGATGCGTGGTGAGTCTAAATTAACATTCAGATAGTGATGCTGTGATCTCACCACATGAGCGTTAGTCCACCCATTGGCTATGGTGGATACACCTCCCCACTTCCAGTCATCATCCACTACACAGATCACACCGTTGCGACTTCTGTCTACACGCTGCAGCCATTTTTTCATCACTTTGCAGGTGACGCATGTGAGCTGAACGACCTTATCATCAAGGAGATGGTCCACAGTCTGCTTCTCTGGGAGGAAGCAAGAAAGGTGATTCCGGATACACGAGAGTTTGAGAATGTATATGTCGTTGTCCACGGCAGAAAGACTGGTATCTTTTTTTCTTAGTAAGTTTGTCGTTGAACGATCAGCACTCAGCTGTCAAATCTGACAGCGAGGTCAGGAAGCAGTGTAATGCACAGGTTCATGGGTTCTCAGATGCAAGGTTTATGGCCTACAAGAACTTACCAGAGGCCATTGCCCACTTCTTGCATAAGGAGCCTGCAACATATGAGTCTCTGAACGATCTGACATCATGGCTAGGGATGTTCGAGAACTATCTCATGGATATTCTGAACCAGAGCATTCACGCTGATGAAAATGGTGATGACGATGAGGATGGTGAGTTGCTTTTCACCGTTGCTTCTTTCATTGAACCTACTTCTCTTCTATGTAGCGGTAAACGGCACAACGGGACGGTCGGAGCACGTTATAGAAGGACTCAATGGTACGGCGGTTCTCTTCTCACTAACATCACTGATGCACTCTTCAACCTCCTTTCAGATCTCATGCAAACTGTTCACATTGACAACACGCTGCTGTTAGCGTCTGAACTATCTGGAAAGGGCCCTTGCATGACCAAGTCATGTTCCGGCAAGACACATGTGCACGAGGTATCATCCAAGATAGTCAGCACATACTCAGAGATGCCTTTGCATGCAGCACGCATCCCTTCAAACGTTCGATCTCACACTGTCAAGATGGATGCCGGACCTTCGCAAGTGCAAGAGTCTCCTGCTCCTCTGATCCATATCATCAATGCAAAGCCCACGACTGCTCTGTACACTGTTGAGCAGTGTTCCATGCCTCTCCCACTGACTCCATACATTCAGTCTCCATCTCCATCTCCTTTCGATAGTCGGGATCACAATCAACAGCATTCATGTTGCACTGGCGTCATCAACCTCAGTTCCAATGATGACATCAATGAGAAGTTTCTTGTACCATCTCTCAGCACGTATGCTGATTATTACATGTCATCCCATAGTTATACTTACCGTGCGCGGGTGGAGGTGGTTGCGGCATTTGCCAATAGCCGCAACAGAGAGGAATTTGTTGCTCACCTCCATGGTGTCGATGTCCCAGCAAAGCACTTAGAATTTATCTACTTTCTGTGCAAGAACCGCATTTAAATCCTACCTACTGCTCTCTCAATGAATTGAATCATGTTCCATATTTGAGTCACATGTGAATTTTTGTTGATTGTCAGAGACACATCCGTCACGTGACGTGTCTCGTGTTACACACCATCAAACTTCTTTGACAGCTGATCCTTGATGTGTGGGCTTCCCTCCGATATGTCTCCAGCACAAGTGGCAAATCTCCTGCACCGTCTCCCGAGCAAGAAGCGGAAGAGTCCGGCAACTCTACAGGCTCGTCGGCCTTGGAGGACCAGAACTAAATGCAAGCTGATCCTGAAGACAGCAGCTGAAAGAGCGCACTTGCAAAATGCCAGGCTCGAGCGAAAGGAGGCACTAAATCAAGCGCTGTCTGAAGCTCGTGAGATGATTCTCGAGCAGGCACGGGTGATGCGAAAGTGCTTCGGTTCTCACAAGATCGACTACTACTTTCGTCTCATCATGCAACGGCCACACAAGTCTGTCTACAAGAGACAGGTCAATCCGTGGAATGCCTGGCAACGTGGTGAAGTGAAGCGCCACAATGACAGTATGTGTATCTGACATCAACTTACTATATGAGATTCTCATTTGCCTTGATTATCAGCACTGCCACCTGGTGAGCCCCAGAGGAAGACCGACTACTGGGCCCCGATATTGAAGGAGGAGTGGGCATTGTTGGCAAAGGAGGAGTGCGCTATGGCTGCCGCACCATACATCGAGGAGCTGCAGGCAGAGTGCGAGATGAAAAAATGCTCGGTCCACGACATGGAGCAGGCAGCATTCAATGATGCCCACGGGTCGCTCGCAAGCATCCAGCATGAGGTGCATTATTTATCACTACATGTTTCCATATTTGCACCGCTAACTTTCGAATTGTGGCAGCTCATGGCATTGAGTGAGCGCACGGGGATGCAAATGATCCTCTTCACTGTGTGCTCTACTCCTGAGTCTTACGGAAGCCTGCACGTATTCTACACCGATGACCGCCTTTCAGATTTCATCGAGTTCACAACAAAGAACTGGGTGGCTGACTTTTCTGCTCGGATGGATGGATATGTGCTTTCTGGGGTAGACGGTACGTATATTTTTCCGCTGTATGTCCGATATCTTATGAAGTCAATAGGTGCTGTTACAAACTACAACCAGGAGACCACTAGGATGAAGAGCCGGTTGGCAGCTCTTATCAAGCAGAAACTGAGTAAGGCGAGATTTCTTCATTCTGCATTCATACTGACATCACTCATAGAAGAAGGGTCTCCACGGCCCGTCGGACGGCTTACTTACATCAATTTTGAGACGAACATCACCATTCCATACTGAATGCTTATCAAGGGGTGGCCTCTCACCAGATTCTGTTGCCCGAGTGACATATCCACCCGCATGGAGGTTCAGCTCTGTCTCATGGCTTGGGAGACAGGAACAGCTTACTGGTACTACATAGAGAAGAATGAGGAGTACAATGCGTGGTTGAAGGAGTACCATGAGAACCTGTCGGTCTGCCAGGTTGGCAGTGTGAGCAGCGGTGCGAACGACGATGACAACAGGCAACGGACTGCAGCTGCTGTTGATGGTGGTGGTGCAATAGCCACCTTCTCTCAAGCTGACGCAGTGCACGGAATGGCGCTGAATGCATCGATGACAATAGCAACCAGCGGGGGGAATGACACATCGATGACGATGATGGCAAGCACCGACGTTCCACCCACTTCTGCATCGATCGACATCGTATTCATCAATGCAGGTCCGCACATCGATCTGAGCTCAGGGCCTCATGCAGATGCTGCTACATTCACAAGTGTGCCAATCTCCAAGCACCGCCACCCTCTAGACAAGTCATCCATCAACATCATGGCTGCCACTGATGGGACTGCCATCCCAGTGCTGAAGAGAGCTCAGAAAGTTCGGTCCGACAAAGGGGTAAAGAGGGGTTCTCGCAAGGCTTACGCGCAGTCTGCTCAGATCGAAAATGTCATGCCCGCTGCTGTCAATGCTGAACCATGAGGTATGAATGCCATGTGCGTGTAGATGTGATATTGCTCTCTACCCCACTGCATCTCCTGCCTTCATGGGCCTGCCTGGTGGTCTGTGTTATAGATAGCATGGATTGTAGCTGTATTGCTGATTTGGTGACGAAAAACTCATTTTATTATGCTATTTGACCGTGATTGCAGTACATAGTAAGGGCAATACAATGATGATATAAGGTAATTGATGCATAAAGAAGAAATGATAGAAAGCGGACCAGAAATGAGGAATATAGGGGGGAGCTCGTCGTCGCTGTCGGCGGCGATGACGACGCACGGCGCCCCAATGTCTGGGACAGTGGGCAGAGAGATCCGGTGGCCCAGGTGTGAGCCGACGGTAGCCACGAGGTGTGGTTGATCATCTGATCACGGCTGAAAACCGTTATCAGCCGTGTTGATTAGCGTTGCCATTTACGGTAAATTCCTGCGCTATTGCCGGTGGTATTGGCAGATAGCGAGGAATTGACCTCCGGACCTTGTTAGGTTGTGAAGGCTACCGGCTATGGCAACCTAGCAAGGTCCGGAGTTCGTGAGGTCCAGGTGAATGATAGGGGGAACAGCGTTAGAGGTGATGATCTCTGGGGATGGTCTTGGCTTTCGACCACCTGTAGTGAGACGTCCTTTCCTGGGCTTGTAGCATTTGAGTGGGGGGGTGTGACTGTGAGGCCGGTGAATGATGCCTTGAACTCTGATATGCGTAGTGTCAACTACCCTGGCCGCTGCACGCTGCCTGTCTGTAGAGGATGTGCCTAAGGATGCTAGAATGGGAAGTCTTTCTCGCTCCTTGTTGGTTTTGAGGCATTTGTAGCTGGCATAAGGATCTTCGTGGCCTTGCGCTTTGCTGCCTTGGGCTGCTCAGTGTCTTGCTGAGGCTCACGTCTGGTAGAAGTTGAGTTGAAATATGTGGAGAAAAAGCCACGCTCTACAGCTGAAACTGCTTGTGCTGAAAATACGCGGCTGCTTGTGTTAAACACTAAGCAGGGGCACAGAAAATGTCAGATTGTTTTTAATGTCACAGTGATGCTGGAAAAGAGATCAAAAGACTATAAAAGAGCGGTCACGTGGAACGTGCCACCCTGATTCCCCTGATCTCTAAAAGTGGCTAAAGAGCCTAACACTCACTCGCTGTGTAGCAAGCATCTGGAATGATGATAGAAATATAATGGAGCTTGGAAAGCTCAGTAGTCGACTGGTGATAGACGAGGAGAAACAATCTGAGGTTTCATCCCCTACATGCTGATCTTATATACACATACAGCGGGCTATCTTACCTAAGCTACCTATCTACGGGTATAAGCTAATGGCCGTACATGTAACAATGAGATGTCCAGAAGTAGAACAATGAGTGGAAAGACCGATGGCTGCTGTGTGAGCATCGTGCCTATCTGGGATTCCCTTTATTCTCTGGTGTGAACATCGTGCCTATCTGGGCTTCTGGCTAAACTAATAGGAAGCGGAAGGCCGATGCCTAACAATAATTCTTGTTCCCTTTGTTCCCAAATGGGTGCCTCTATTGTATCCTGGAATAGACAGGTCCGACGATATCATCCGCAGGTCTGGACCATAACATGTGATGTAGACTATCACCTGATCCCTACGCGTCGCATCTGTGGCTGAGTGGTGTGAGATATTGGTGAAGCACATGATCTGTGGCATGAGAAAAGTCACGTGTGGACTTTGTGGCAAAAATCTGTGACAAGAATACAGACTGTTGTCCCTCATCGTTGTCGTCGCTTGATAAATCGACAAGTAAAGAAGGATAGCGGCGTAGCACTTTCTTCTTTGAAATGGCTGCTACCGTGCTTTGCGTGCCACTGTTAAGTTCAGAGTATCGGTCCTTGTACTGAACAAGCATGAATCCATTAGTAGATCAGCATGAAGCTGCATGATTGGCGAGTGTACTTACAATTCTCTTTATCAGGTCCATAGCGTCTTTTTGCAGAGCCGCTGACCAGTTCTTCTTAAAGAATCTGAAGCACACCATGGGATCGAGCACTGATAATTATGTTTAAAAATCAGATGAAGCATTTGTACCAATGATATACATACCAATGGAAAAGACGTAGGCATCATTATCACCTGTCTTATCATAATAGGCTTCAATCTTGGCCAGTCCAGCTTGCAGCCCATTTCCAAAGTGCACATAGACAGGATCCTGCAGTTGTGCAGTCCATCATGCATGTAAGTCTTCGAGGGCAGGTAGCATGAGGTGCAGTGCTGGATTACACTCTGAAGAGAACCGCTGTTGACAGAAGTCTGCAATCTGACCATTGATATGAAACACTGTTGGACAGTTAATGAATGGGATAAATGTACCCGAAGAATGTGCTGAAAGGCCTTAATGTGTTTCCACTCATCTTCTCTTAGCAGGAGGCTATACAATCTAGTAGATGTCTTCATATCCTTTGCCACTTTTGAGATCTCCGTTACAAACTTGTTGACATGCTAAGAATATCACTTAGTGATACAGCACATGACAATGCTGCAGAGCACTCACTGCATGAAGGCTATATGCTCGATTGAGCATCAAATATGTCGATGACCAGCGAACCTTCATGTCAACTACAAGGGTCTTGACATTCTTGAATTCGATGCTGGCAGATGCTTGAATATCATGAAATCGCTCTTTGCACTGGCTTGATGAGCGCTCCTGCATGTGTTCGTCAATGTGAGTGCTTCTTCACCTACTTTATACTTACCTTAACAGATATTGCACGAATCAGGCCTACTTCATCATGAACGACAGCTGAGGTATCTGATAAATGCACATCTGGATGTTCAGGGTCGTAATGTGCAGATTTGCTTTGAGCTCCAATAACAGCTTGTGTCGCAAGGTTGATGATGTGTGCGAGGCAGCTATCAAATGTCTGTAAGAATATATTTACTTATATAACTCACATGCGAACACGTACCTGATGCATCGACTGTCAGCGTTGAAGTCAACTCCATGATTATTGCAGACCATGGAAGCGAATGCTGTCATTATGGTCAAGTTTGAGCTCACGTTGTCGCAAGTAACCACAAAAAACTGTATATTTATTGTTAATATTGTTGCACTGATATCAAGTTCTTGATAACGTACCTTTTTCGCAATGCCAATGCGGCTGGTGACCTTGTAAAGTGCTTGTCCCAAGTGGTTGCCATGATGTGAACAATTCATGTGCATGAAGCCAATCAGAGCTCCTTTAAGCGACCAGTCATTTGGTAAATTCTCTTGTATCCAATGTGCCATCACTGCAAAGTAACCATTGGTATTGCTGGCTTGCCAAGTGTCACACGTCAGCAACACTTTTCCTCTCACAGTTGGGCCCTATATTGCATGATCAGAGTGGAGCTATCAGCTTAATGACAACTCAAATAGTATTATCTGTAAGCATTTGTTCAGGTCACATAGAAACTGGTGAAACAGATCGATAATGTCTCACCGTGTTGATGCTCGCTTTGGAATTTTCACTGCTTCCTTGGTGTGTGAAGCGATATTGATCAGATCCTCGAATGCTTGATGTTGAAATGCACTGATAGGCTGATAAATGGCTTTATAAGATCACAAATAATCATTTACAGAGAGAGATTATGTACCTGATCGGTCTCTACTAGCCACTGGATAGCAGCTGACTTGAATGCTTTGTCTGAATATAAAATTGTATGTCCAGCTGGCTAATCAACTCAAACATGTCCCTCGAGAGTTCCTTGAGAGATATGACTCTCGAGGATCTTTGCTTTGCGAGCTGCAACATCACTTGGGAGCTTGGAGTTGAAAGTGTTCTTCTCACACCACTTATAGTATTCATGCTAGTAAATGTCATCAAAAATATGTCATACACTGTGAATTAGAAAGCACGTTACTTTATGCATTGCTTGCAGATGCCATTGAAGGGTTGACATGTCCACTACAATAGTGAAGTCGTTGATATTTCTCTTCCTATGACATGGTGAGATGAAGTTGCAGTTGCATGAAAAAGAATGACATGTACTTGCAAATTTGGCAACTGCGAACATGCTGTTTCATAGCCTTTTTGGATGGGTTGCTGTGCTCACGCTGCCATGGATTGCTGAAGAAGTGATTCACATTGGACGTGTCATTGCTGCTCTTCACTTTCTCTGCCAGCTCGAAAATATGCTGAATATCGAGTAAGACGCCATGGTCATCGAATTGATCCTTATCCTTTTCACCTCGTCCATTGAACAGGATGTTTTTCGATTTATCTAATTGAAATGCAAGGTTAGTACATTGTATGGTAGAGTGAAATAACAGCGCACCGGCAGCTGTCTTCGCCTTCTTCGATATCGTCACATCATCATCCTCCGACTGATTGCCCATTGTGTTCTGTGCATTCTTCTTACGTTTCAGTGCCAAATCTGGATTTGCTGTGTCATCGTCAATCTCAACAACTGAATATTTCAGTCTTACACCTTCACTTATCTCTGATGTCAATAACGTTGGCCTGATTGCATCAACCACCGTGCCATGCTCTGCATTATTGATATCATTGATCCTTGTGCTCAGCTTGATGATGCACCTTGAATGACATTCTCTAGGTGTCATTCCATCATCTATAATGGAACCACAAAATTAGCTCGTCTACTATGATTAGGCATGACGAATTGAGATGTACCTGAGCCTGGAAGGAAGCTCATCCAGACCAAAATTAGATGACATGTAAATGAGTGCAAATGGTCAGAGTGTGAAGTGGTGACTGTTCCCAGAAATGGTCAGATAAGAGAGTGAGTCAACAAAAAAGGGGGCAGATCACATGGATATTTTGTTACTCACTGACGATGTTTTGGGGTAACGAGCCTTTCGCATATTTGATTACCAACTGGCATGGTATACAGAGGCTCCGAAGGGTACTATCTACAACAAATGAAAAAAATGAACAGAACACCTGCAAGATGGTGAACTTGCTTTAACATTATGATTTGTGATGGACAAAGCAGGCCAGGGGACGAACCTTCTCACATTCCATGTTTGTTGAGTACATCCTACATGAGGCAATCTCACAGGGTGGTGAGCATTATGAGATCACCACTGAGATATGAGTGTTGACAACAGCGGCAATGCGTGGGGTTGGCTCGAGAACATAGGCTAGGCAGCAAGAGGTGGCAAGGGAGGACCGAGAGTGACCGAAATTGATTGTGTGGCCTCCTCATCTAGCGGCACGTGATGCCCTGTCTCTCTTTTCGGAAGAGCATCTATGTTGCTGTGCCTGAGCATCTATTGTGGCTGAAAGCCTGGGCTTAGAGTCGTGGGCTCAGACTTTCCCCAATTGAAAGTCGGGCCTCCGTAGAGGCTCAGAGAGGGCTTGGGCTCAGCTTTCGGTGACTTGGCCGGGCTTGGCTTGGCCCAGCTTGGGCTTTCAAGCCTGGCCTTGAACAACACTAACTCTGTCTTGGCTATATCTGAGAACAACACTGTAAACCTTTGCTGGCAGTCTTCTACTGCTAACGGGATGGTACGAGTAACATCTATTGTCTCTGCCCAATGAGTGAGGGGCTACTACATGTGAGAAAGCACACGTGACTGAAGGTTCCCAGGGAACGCTTCATAACACATGCAATGCCAAAAATCTGAATAGACAGCATTGACTATAATACTTGCATGTACATTGTGTGAATTTTTCAGATTTTTGAACGCATTATTTAGACAGGAAAGACGTGAATTGCATTAGGGTTGCAATTGCATTATGGGGCCACTGATAGTATATTCACGTCAGGAGTTTTGTCATTTGATCCGGGACAAAAGTAGTGACAGAATTTGAATAAACATATGAAATGTTCTAGGATAATATCTCTTGAAGGACATCGCAGCTGTTTTCCTAGATAGGACTTGATAGAACAGTTCTTATCTTATTAGCTCTTCTGATTTGGCTGACAGTCCAACAGCTCAGCCAGGTTGGCAGCAGAAACAATATCAGAAAAGGCAAACCGACTTAGGATAGAAATGGTATCCTCGGTAAAATCAATGATAAAATCTTAATTGTTGTCTTGGGTTAAGGTTCGAACTGTCCACTAAGAGAAAAACTATGGGAACTGCAGTGATGTTCACTCTCATGTTTGCTGGAACTGAAGCTCAAATGTTGTTCAATTTTCCGCTCATCGGCTGATTTGTGGCCACTCAAAAGCCAGTCATCGGTCGCTCAGTGGGATGCTGATCGGTCGTTGAGCACGCGATCATCCCATCGTTCAACTCAAAGATGGCTAAGGCACGGCCGATCTTCGTAGCCATTGCGGGCACAGGATTGTCGATAACCATGATGCTGGAGAGATTATTACTCCTATGCATAGACAAAAATGAAATGTTACATTGCACGCAAAGAAGTCTGATTCTAATCCACATACAGTACATGACTACTGAACAATGTCATGATGGCAACAGCAATCATTCATGCTTGCAATATGACTGCAGGAAGGACCACGCAGCAGATGAGCTGCTTGTCGTGAATATATGAGCCCGTTTGTCTCAATTCCTAAGCGAGCTTCACCATTCTGTATTAATGCATGGCGAATGATTGCCCTTGCAGTAGCCGTCACGAAGGTCATGAAACCAGCTCTCAGTGATTGGACTCCACCACCCAAAGTTGAGAAACCTGCTCTCAAATACTGCCAGCTCAGGCCACCACATCAGAAAGGAAGCATTCGTGAGATATGGCGAAAATGGATCACGAGATGAGCGGATATACGTTCCAACAATAACACTGACCTTGTCACTTGAGAGATCATCATCAACGTAGACGTTGCCAATGCTGTCGACAAACTGAAACCTGATACCCCGCATAAGTGTGAAGTCATCTGGACCGCCGAGTATCACACCGGGCTGAAGCGTTTCAAGGGCCAAGCACCACACTATTCCTCCCTGCAGCAGTGCAGCACGAGTGACCCGTGATTGGCTCAGCAACAGAAAGTCGCGGGCAGCCTCGTACGCTTGATAGTCCAGTGATGTGAACTGGTAATTGGCGTAACGCATGATGAGTCAAATTCGTGGACGAGGATCGTGCATTACTTGTCATTGTCTGAATCTTTGAGTGATCTCCGGAGAGTAGGCAAGGGTGTGGAAGGTCGTGCCTGTTGATTGTGTTTCAGGAATACCCTGACAATCAATTGTCAAATAATCTAATCTGATGCCACCATGAACCGTGCAGCATCCTCGACGTTCTGGACAGTGAGGGCAGTAGCGAGAGCTGTAGATGGGTTTTCAACAGCAATGATCCACATTCGCTTGCATCTCGGGAATTGTCGCTCATCTATGCCCCACAATTCTCTGATGTTGCATCGGGTGTCAGGTCTGTGAAGGGAGATGATGCACAATTCTGACTTATCCAGCTGTGTGCGAAGAAGATGGTGTGAGGTTAGATGAAGCAGCCACCAGTCAGCAGGAAGACCTTTCAGCTAGACGATCATCTGAGAGACCCAGGCAGTGAAGGAGTTTTCATCCACCTTGTCACTGGTTACAATGTCAGAACCGTGCTCAGACAGGAAGTAACCAATGGCTCTGCAGGCGTTGTCGACAGAAATCGATCACGTCGGATATCTTTTGCTCGTCATCAGCGAGATATTGCATATCGCTCGGAAGCTCACCATCTTCAGATCCAGCCTGAGGAGTGCCAGGTACTTTGTCCTCATCTTCATGAGGAGCAGCTGCCTCAACCTCGACCTCGTCCTCATGAGGAGCTGCCTCGATTTCGTCCTCATAAGGAGCTGCCTCGATCTCATCCTCATGAGGAGCTGCCTCGATCTCATCCTCGTCCTTGTCCTCGTAATGATACGTCTGATCATTCAGCGGCAAAGGATTGAGCTTGAAGTCATCATCACTGAAGAACATCTGGTCGGGCTGATGATCCCAATCGAGATTGTCGTCCTCATCATCTGAAGTCTCCACCATGCTATAGGCCTCCGTCATGCTTATGAGCTTGGGTTTATACTCAAGAAAATACACAACATTCCACTCCTGGGTGACAGAATCATAGCGTTTGCAGGCCAAATTATACATTTTCCATGTGCTCAGGCACTCTCTGCACTGCAGATGATTTCGCTTCCACTTCATGCTCTCTGAATCGAAGAGCCACTTGAAGATCTCATTGTGTCCCTTTGTGCTGATCTGATACTGTTTCGCATTGTTCTCCCTGTTCTGTTGAGACAGTTTTTGACGCGGTGACTCGAACTCGAAAATATACTGTGCTCTGTAGGCAGCGCAGTGTGCAAAAAAGGCACCAGATGTCTCACCATCCATATATTTTGGAGGAGATGGCAATTTCTCCCCCTCATAAATGGAGGAGCCATTCCACATGTACAGCTTCTTAGTTGAAGAATGGTGGTGTGGCAGAGGGCCTTTGCTCGTAGAGTCCTTGCTCATAGATGGAAGAAGGTCTTTGCCTGTAGATGCACGGTCTGCAATAGACGTATGGTGCGTGACATTGGAGGAAGATAGTGGTGATGCATCAAGGCTGGTGGATGTACCCCAGATGGAAGATGATGATGCTCAACCTGCTATAGCAGTATCATGTGTGCGAGAAATTGACAACGGGACAAAGAAGTGTGACTGCATTATTGTAAGATTGCGCCAGAGAGGACGAGGAGACACATCTCATGCCGTGCTAATGGCAGATGCTGTTGGCCACAAACCTCCCGTGCCATATATGCCAGGGTCTGGTTTGATCGACTCTACAGGACCCCAGTCAATGAAGACAGGGACATTGGCAATGATGAGAGCAGGAATCCATTGATACCAATTGCAATGGAAAGGATCGATGAACATGCCCGCACGTGGATTATTTGAGCTGAAGTCAGCCAGAACACTTGATGATAGCTGATCAGCAATGTGGCCCTGCAGCCCATTCTCAACAAGGATGTAATACCATTTGTGTGCATCCTGCGACTTGCACCAGATGACGGCAATGTAGAAGGAGATCACTGTGATGTGGTATATGAACTTTTTGCAAGCGAAGAAAGCCCATTTGTGAACAATGGTCTGATCCGGCAGCCACTCCATATAGCGCTCGGAGGAGGGTCCACGGAAAGTGGGAGCCTCCAAGCTGACCAACACTGCAGCGGCGGCATTCAGCACATTCCACGCCAGCACAAGCAGCTCCTCGAGGGTGCGCCACTTCTCCGCTGTAGCAACTCAGTACAAAGTTGTCTCTCCATTTTGCTTTTCCTCCAATGGTATATCCTTTTGTTGCAGCAAAGGCAGCATCTTGAAAAATGGCTCCGGGAAGTGTGACACCTTCAGGAAAAATGCAAGCTCTGGGCAATCATTCCTTGCCCATCTGCAGATATCCCAGCGATCATTGAGGATAATGGAAGAGGGTGGACCATCTGCGAGAAACTCAGTGCGCGTGGGTGACGAGAACGCTCACCCATTGTAAATGAACATGCTGAGGGTCACCTATTACAAACAATAAATCAGATGAACTGATGACTTTTTTCTGGACACTTACGGAAGACATTGAAACAATTGGAAACAAATTTGGGTTGGCGAGCAGGAGGGCAATGGGTACGTATTGACTGCTGCCAACACCGGAGCTTTGCAAGGGGGAGGAACTTGCAACGGTCAACACTGATACGAGCTTTGAGATTCGAGGGTGAGGAACTCACAATGGTCAACACCGGTGTGAGCTTTCGAGGTACGAGGAATGGAGTAAAGGAGTGAGTCAGTGCGCGAAGAGTCAGCACGTGAATGTGAGTTGGCTGACCAGATTAGTCACCAGCTTAGTCATCAGCTTAGGTGCCAATGCTAGTTCCATAATCAGCTGAGGTCCCTCCTTTCTCATGATCATTCCCACACTCTCCCATGCCTCTTCACGTCTTCTCTTTCTGTCCTAGCGGTGTTGACTGCTAGGACTCTTCACGTCTCATACTCCTCATCCTAGTGGTGTTGACCGCTAGGACTGATGAATCTCATGATCATGTCCATGTCTCAACGGTGTTGACCGCTGAGATAGCTATGACTGCAGAGATGGCTATGTCCGATGACTTTGCTTAGAGCGGAAACCCTCCATGGCATGTAAAATCATGGATACTGATAGGTGAGTTCACATTTTCTGTTCATATCTGTGATTCAATATTTGGTGTCCTCGATGCTTCAGCTCATGCTACATGAGATGTACTAAGAAGCATATCACCCATTGATGAATGTGGATCCTCCACCACTCTGTCATATCCAGTCCTTCGGTCATCTATGAAGGCTTGATTGAGAACTTCACATGATGTAGATGACCACAGACCCACCTCTCCTTTGAAGATTGCCAGCAACCCAATGAGAAATATCATTACCATCAAACCTTCAGAAATGGCACGTATGAGGACTATGAAGACATTTTAGGAGACAGTAGTCCCCGCATTGATGTTCCCAGCTGCATCTCCAGGTCCCAGTCCAAAGCAGACTTTTCTGGACTATCGAAGCAGTGGATGTGTGGTCTCCTCACTCAAACATGTGTGTCGTGTCGGCAGGGTCCTCTCCCATATAGATATTGAGGGTGCATTATTCGAGGATGAAGCGCAAATGATCTTCGAGATTTTTCCATTCCAGTGTGTCTACGTAGGCATTAGTATGATTCATTTGAGGTGCAAAGAGTTCTTTTGCACTGTGATGCTCTGCACCAAGCCCTTGGGTGCATGCCCCAGTACATCTATCAGTTCACCACCCTTTTTGTCGAAGACGTAGACCTTCCCGTAATCACTGCCGGCGATCACTACATGTGAGGATTCGCCAAAAATGACTGGTTTAGGCAAGGTCATTTGCGATTCACCTGCTGTGTAGGTTGCGACCTCCAGTCCAAAATTCATCTGGTGCAAACTAAAACCATCCATGTGATTGACGAGCACCACACCCTTGTCTTCATCAATGGTAGCATAGCCTCTGTGAATGGTCATGTGTAGGTGTGTGGTATACATCGATGCACATTCCGTCATAATCACTCACATCACATCGGTCATCTGTCTGGGTTTCGACGAGATCTTCCCTGTTTAGATGCTGATGGAGCACCTATTATCATTGTTGTGAGCTTGTAAAAACTAGCTCAGATGCTGGCGGCTCACATATGGCCATCATGGAGACTGAACATCCACACGTTCCCTTCATCTGGGAATGACAATGCTCTCAGGATCATACTCCATGTGTTGACATGAAAGTGTTTCTGCAGTGCTCACCCATGGGCCCAGTCAAAGTAACAGACTTGGCCATCTGTTGTGCTGGCAGCAATGCGATGACTTTCTTTCAGAATTGTTGTGGCAAGGGCAATAATTTCGCTTCCGCAGTTGACTCGCACGCGTATCTCATGCCAGAACCCGAGCTATGAAAGTATTTTTAGCACTTGCATAGGTGAAAATTGCGACAGTCACCTCTTTATCTTTCATAAATATGTGAATGTATCCATAAGAGGTGCCAAATAACACAGTGTCATCATCAGCCCACTGTGAGTTTGTCACTTGTTTGTCGACGTTCTTGCTGTAATTGGGCTCCAGAACATGTTCGGTTGTCTCGCACATGCATATTTTCAGTCCAATGCTCCCTGAGATTGCGTCAACACCATCGCTAATGCCATGTCTCACAGCATACCTCCATATGCCAGCATCTGACCATCAGGAGACACGGATATGGTATACACGACCTGCCCAATGTCTACAATGCGAGTCCTGCACTGGTAGCTGGATTGGTTGTGGTCTTAAATGCCCAGTGCAATGGCTGCAATGGAGCGAATGGATTGAGTGGATGTCATGACGTTCTGATTCTGCATTGAGCACAACACAGGTAATGACAATAGTAGTGCGATAGTACTACTCAGTGGTCGACACTGCTGAGTGAAGAATGAAGAATGATGCACGGGCAAGGTGAGATGGGGTACTCATAGGCCCCTTTATGCAATACAGAATCGAAGGACAAAGGACACTCGGACAAAAGGACACTCTGACAATAATCAAAGGACACTCTGACAATAACATACAGGGATAGTCAAGAATGACCACCGACTCCACGCTGACAATAAATGTCCAGTGCAACCGATGCTGACAATAACCGCCCAGCGACCAATGCCGACAATAACAGACTGAGCTTAAAGCTGCTGGTGCATTCTAATATTCATTCTAAGATTCCTTCACATGTTCGCATCAATGACTGAACAAGATCTGACCTCCAGCACCCCTTTTTTCCCCCAAAGAACTAGCCATCCACACAGAGCTTTCACACTTTCACGTGTACGGCAGTCTCCTCGTATATATATAGAGCTGTGCTCGATTTGCCACATCACCCATTCTCACACTCACCCATACTGTCGCCCTCTGCCATGGTGTGGTTTCACATCACCAAACCACTGTCTGAACCTTGACATTGCCGACAATGTTGCTGGGGGACCGTTACCCACAAGAAGACTCCCGCACACTCTCATCATGGAACCCCTCACCCCAGAGTGATGCACTCTCGGCAAACCACTCCAGGACCATCCCAACACCCACCTACGTATTCAGGATACTAGACCAGTGATCACGAGGATGATGCTGAGGATGGATGATGAGACTGGCACTGCTGGAATGCACGATACTGTCACTGTCACAGAACCCAACTCTGATGGTCTCATCTCGAAACCTGAAGGTGAGGTTGGTTATCTGAAGTGCGGCTATGCTCTTCAGGTGATCCTCGGTTGGCACGCAAAGTGATATAAGGCACTGAAGGTGAAGGTCAACAGTTATGTTGCCAATTATCTTGACCATGGATATAGCATGTCCAATCAGCCAGCCAGGAAGATCGAGGAATTGATGAAGCTGGTGAGTGCCATGCCATCATGTTGTCCACAGTTGTCATTACAATGTTATGGCCAGATCCTTGCAGAATACCCAAATATAGCCTCCAAATATCATGACGGATGGCCGATTAGTGATTTCATTCATCTCCGCGTCAAGTATACCTCATCACATATTGCTGGTCAACACTCAGTCCGTCAAGGGCGGGATTATCCAAAAAATATTAAGAAAGCACTAGTGGGTATTGACCCGTTTCTCCTTGCATGGTTCTGACAATGTCACATAACCAGCTAGCACTCGAGACTTGATGGGTCATGCAGGAGCAGCAGTGATGATAACAATGGCACGAAATATCGCATTTCTAATGTTTTTATACTATACACGCAAATATATACACGTGAATACATACATATTAATAGTGTGCTGATCACAATGCATCGACACACCTGCCCACACCCACCTACCGAACTCGCTACTTCCAGGTGGGGCAGCCCTGATGATGCTCTGAAACTCACGGGGGTACTCGTGACATCGACTGAAATGTCTCAATGATCGTCCGGGTCATTGTTTGGGTCATTGTCACTGTTCAGGTTGACGGTGTTGCTGTTCGGGTCATTGCTCTGGTCACTGTTCGGGTTGGGGCTGGTTGCATAACTCTAGAGCTCATCGTCGGCACTCCTGGGCTGTGCAGTTGCCTCATACGATGAATTACTGAAGCATTTACTCCAGCAGCAAGGGATCATGTTGGTTGTGGTGGGTGAAGATGTGTTATAGGGCTGACGTGCATCGTAGGGCTGACATGCATCGTAGGGTCGACGTGCATCATAGGGTCAATGTGTGTCATGGAGGAGCTGACGTCGTCAGATGGTGGGACATCTTCAAGGCAAAGAACGGGTTCAACAGATTCCACAATGCTTTGGAGGTCCTGAGGGTCTCCAAGCCAATCAATTGCCTCGTTCAAGATGTGGATGAATCTTTCATAGTCGCAAGCTGCTTGTGCGAGCTTTTCATCTATTCCCAACTATGGAATTGGTTGCTTTTGATTTTCTGCTTTGTGAACTAAGGCGACGCGAGTATGCAGAAAGTCTCGCATTGGTTCCGAAACCAATGTCCACGCATTATGCATGTAAGGTGTCACCTGGAACAATGACAGCCAGCTTGGATTGGTCAATGCTGACACCTTCGAATCTGTGCACTGTTCTGCGCGCTCGGTGATATCACCCCAAATCTTGAATTTTTCAACCTGTAACATAGCAACTGGCTGCACATCCTTTGTCGGCCTCTCCAGCACGGCACAATAATATGCAAACACATAGAAGAATGACTCCAGATCATCCATATGATCATGCAGGTCAAAAATAGAGATGTTATCATCAGTAGTAAACAGTACTTTCACTGATTGGAATGTGCACGTGCCCTTGACATACACAAAGCCATAAGTAAGTGAGCATCGCTTAAATGAAGGAATATGCTCACCATTTGCAAATCACCTGCAGTTGCTCCGCCATCCTTATCCAAACTCCACAGCTTCTCGACGTCGGCCGCCAGGTCCAAATCAATGATTTTCTCCATATTGTACTGCCGCTTAGTAGGAAAATACATCAGATTGTTGATGCTGACATCACGGTGGAGAATTTTTCATTTCAAGAGCAAGTTCCTGTGCCCTATCTGATAGTTAGACGTGACAAGGTCACTTACATTTATCACATGACTTACCACAGATGCAGTCGTGAAATGCTATGAGGAATGTCCGAGGGTCCGACGTGCACGATAATGGTCCATTGTATCATTCAAGTAGGAGTTGGCATCGAATGCGGTCAGTGGCGTAAGAGGTTTCGACACTTCTATCAGTGTCATGTTTCTCGAGCGAAAATAAAGTGGGCTTGATAAGAAATTGCTTCCCCCGTATGTCAGAAACCCTCTCTCCTTCCTTGAACGCCACCAATTGGCCTACTCCATTGAGATCCAAGGCACATGACAATGTCTGTGCCTCTGAGGATCGATTAACTGCATGCCAGTAATCCTTCAAGATGCACGTAAAGCAACTATCTCTGACAATCTCGAACCAGCAGGTCGTCTCACACGATTGAATTGTACGGCAACGAGTGTAGCGCGTCGCGTTCATGACGATGTCATCTTTTGTGGTCTGCACTTTCTGGTCGACAACCTCCACAACCTGAGGAATAATATTGAAATCCCGCAATGTAATTGTGGCCTCGATCTTTGGAGGGATGTGTGCTGTTGGATAGAACATGATATCAGAATCTCTAAATACTTCATCAGACCATAGGAGAATGAGAATCACGAGAATGAGGAGATGGTGATGGGTGTGGAAATTGACCAAGTCAGAGTACCATCCGCCACTTCTATCGTATCCATAAATCTGAAGTCACTTATTAGTTATGATGAACGACAATATGAAGTGACGATCCGGTTGGTCAATGAGAGCTTGGCGGACATATGCAGCGAGCTGTAACCTGTTCTTTTGCCTGTTCGTGTCATGATCCAACTTGAAGTCAACAAAGCTACACGCATGACAATATTTGGGCCCCATAGGCTCAGAACAAATATGGCAACTGTCGCCATGCACCACAAAATCTGGGCTGGTAGCTAATTTTGACACGGAGTGACGTTGCTTCACATTGTACACGTTCTTTGCTGTACCCTTGATCTTCCCTGGTATGATATCCTGGAAATCCTTCTTGATAGAGCGGAATATATCAAGAAAGATGGGATACATCTGAAACTCCTGCCTAAAGTCTGCGTCCAGTGTCAACCATCCGTTTGGACAATGCTTGTGCAGATAATTGGGTACACCTTGTCGAAGAACTGTTTTTTCCTTCAGATGAAGTCCTTCATCCAGCAATCGCCACAAGAATCCAGCGACGTTTTCTATGTCACCAAAATCCATCCATCCACCCAATTCTGCATTCAAAATACCTAATAGACGCAACGGTCACCTTTGAATTGAGCTCTGAATTTGCAGAGGATGGTCTGGAAGGAGTGCTGTGGACTGCTACGGGTATCACTTTCTTCTTTGGTGTCACCATCACACTTGCACGGTGTGGTCCGGTGATAACAGCTGAGTCTGAGTCTGATCCTAATGAAGATGTCGGCGAGCCTAGCTTATACTTGAAGTCGAGCATGGTGTCAGCGTAATACTGGAATTGTCGATTTGGAAATGTGCAGCGAGAACCAGCTGACATCGTTCAATGACGTAGTATGCAGTGGAGAGTCCGTTGCATTGGTCAACACCAACATGATGTAATGAAAATGCAGTGGAGAGTCAGTCACATTGGTCAACACCAACACCAACACGATATAATAGAGCAATGGAACAATGTGGGGAGTCCCTCGCATCCTTGCGTCAGTCAACACGAGCACGGCATGTGAGCACGTGAGCGCGCTTGCTCTATGTTCGAAATCACGTCCGGCACTGAGATCACCGGGTAACCGGTGCAGTCCTACATCATCGACACATAACAAGCTTTTAGACTATAAGCTGGTCCTACGTCATTGGCGCATACCAAGCTTCTGTTATCTCGCATCTATTATCTCGCCTATACAGCTTGTTAGACTATAAGCTTGTTGTGTTGTATCTATTATCTCGCATTTATAAAAGGTTGTTTCATTGTCTCGCCTATACTTCGACAAAAAAACCAGTCCATTGATACCAGCCACTCACAGTTTTAGTTCTATTATCTTGCCGTTCATTGTTTCACCTATACTTCGACAAAAAATAGTCCATTGATACCAGTCGCTCACGCCTCTATTATCATCTCGTGTATACTTCGACAATAAATACTAGTCCACTGCTCACAGTTTTTTTTGTTAACTGGACAATCTATAAAAGGCTGCCTACACACCCACCAAACTCACCTACCAAACTCACCTACTCCTCTCACATGAGTGTTGACATGCGTGAGCACTTTCCTCTGTGCTACCTATGTTCATTCATTGGTGCAGGTCGTCGAAAGCGTGTCCTGTCTTCGTAGCTCATTAACCGTCACAATCTCCCTCCTCTCTATGCTCCCTGTTTTCATCAGCAATCGTCACTTCCCATACAATGGATTTGGGCCATTCCTCTGCCCATAGCACTTTACATCAGGAGTCGGAGTCGATGAGTGGAATGCCAGGCACATTCCAGGAATCGAATGAGCAGTCAATGGAAGTCGATTCTTTGGTACACGTCATCTTTCATCAGTGTCAGAACTTCATCTGTTAACATTAAACTCACTTCAGACTGCCCAAATCGTGACATGGTTCCAGTTCAAACCTTTTCACCGATCAATTTCACCCCCGCCTACATTGCCTCGGGCCGTCAAGCAATCTCTTATGCTGCCAAGTCCATTACCATCCCAGACATTCCAGACAAATGGAGCTGCTTTGTCTGTGGCCCACAGTCTCCAAGTCGCTTCAATCACTGCCCCACCATCCAGTCTCCAAGTGGCTTCCACCACATCCACGCCATCTGAGATGCCCAGAAACTCACGCAGACTGTCTCCATCTGATGAGAGTGAGGCGTCATTGTCATTGGCCTTGCAGAGCTCAAAGATTCGTGTCATGGAGGTGGAGACTCCGAGTTTATATCAGCAAGCAATGCTGAGGCGCCTACGTCACCAAGCAAGCCGTTCTGACAGTAGCACATCAAGAATGGCACGTCAACAGATCGCTACATTGCAAGGTGAACTGTGGGCTCACAGCAATGACTTGACTACAACTCTTGCAGTAGTGCAGGAGATGCTGGACACATCTAGGATGCAGACACAGAATACCTGTGAGCTAGCGGAATGGACTCGATGAGCAGCCGCATACGAGCAGCAGCTTTGTGCTCAACAGGATGAGATTGTGGCACAGAACAGTCATCTGCAAGCTATGGCTGCAGTGCATGCTGATAAGGGCATGGAGATATGGACAGAACTCCATGACAGCCTGCAGGAGGTGCACCGCCTTCAGCTGGACTTGAGAGAGAAGGACGACGCCATTATGGAATTGACTGCCAAAATCGAAACCATTCAGGAAGATTCTTGCAGGGAGAGGGATCGCCTAGCGGCTGATCATGAGCGTGAAATGCTGGCTCTAGAGGCAAAGATCAATGCTGATATGCAGGTGAGACAATCATCCAGGACATATGATTGAACAGACACTGATGAGATATAGGCCCTCAAACTATCTCTCTCCCAACAGGTACCACCTCCGCTTCCACTCCCATCAATGATGCGACAACCTACACCATTTTTGCAAGCCTCTGATTGCATGCAGTCTCTATCACCATCTCCTCAACAATATCCGCTGCCACCAAAAAACCCAAGCAGTGTGCACAATCCTCTGCCACTATGCACATCTTCGTCAATGGTGGCATCTATATCAATCAATGCACCGATCCTGCTGCCACCTCTGGGTAAGACAGCGGAGAGGCAACGAGCTAGGAATAAGGTTGAGGCAAATCAAGTC
Organism: Laetiporus sulphureus 93-53; assembly: GCF_001632365.1. Lineage (NCBI taxonomy): Eukaryota > Fungi > Basidiomycota > Agaricomycetes > Polyporales > Laetiporaceae > Laetiporus > Laetiporus sulphureus. Next base: position 184,325 of record NW_024468518.1, on the reverse strand, counting down.
GAAGCTGACCGCCGAAGATTCAAGGCTTCGGGTGATCGTCCTTTCCACTTGAGTGAAGTTCAGTGGATTTTTGCAGAGTATTTCGATGCTTCTGAAGATGAGGACTTCATCAGCAGCCACGTTGCCATGCCAGTAGATGTAGTTAAATCCTATTTGCAAGGTTTTGGCTCGGGCCCTAACACACAAGATCTCCACTTCACCACTGAATCACCGTACAACAATTCATGGAATCACACAATCTGTTCTCACTTGGCCAGCATACTGTGTGAGAGACAGATGAAGGAGCTGTGGCACTTGACAGCCAAGGGAGGTCAGCTAGTTGCAACAGCTTCCGTAGCATATTGGGAGAATGCCTTTCTGGAAAAGTTCAAGTGCATCCACTCAGGCTGGCTCAATGTCTGGCCTCTAGTCATGCAGGATCATGTCATGGGGCAGGCGAGGCAGGAGTCAAGGACCGAGGCTGATCAGCGGTGATACCAACATCGTGAGGGGGTTTGCAAGCAGGTGAGGAAGCGAGAACGCAGATGCAAGGTAATGGTTTGCGTTCGAGCACATGCACCAGTCTAAATTTTCCACACAGCATTGAGAAAGGAGAAAGCAGGTTTGCAATGCAAAGATCTGCTTTGCAGAGAATCGATTCATGAAGTCGCAATGGTCAAATCTTTTGAGAATTCTCAAAATCTTGGGGGACAATGGCATGAGCTCAGATGAATCAGCCACAGAGGAAGTTACACACCGACCTTGCTACCAAGTTACCATCCTTCTGTGGAGGTGCGATTTTGATGCCATGATGGACATCATCGACGATGCGTGCATGGACGTCACAAGTGGCTACAGCAACAGAGGATCCAAGCCAATGCCATGACATTGTCACAAGAGGCATATTGCTTGGTCCCAAGGAGACACCATGGTCATCAAGCTCACAAGACGTGAGCCTGTTTGTGACCTACCTATCGAATTCTATGATGAGAAATGGCTCAATGAGTGCACCGATGAGTATGTGGAGCACGTTTTGCGTGTCTCGAGAAAAGGATACCAATGGGTCCGTGACCTCGCTCAGTCTTACAGTGGCTTGTGATTGCTAAGAACGTTTCTGTACAATGTAGCACATCATAGCTCAGTTTGGCAATATGCAGCGGGAACTCGCTCGCATCGGTCCACAACACGACTTTTGAAATATGTAACGTGAACAGTAGGAACTCGCTCATCTTGAGTGGACGAGGGCAGTCTGACTGTGCTGAGTGTGCCGATTGGCCATTCATGTCTGTCGATTTGTCCTCACCTTGGTCAATGTGGACACGTAAAAGTAGAAGAAGGCAGTGACTGCAATCGCGTCGGGGGAAGAGAGTCGTAAAGCAGAAAGAAGGCAATGACTTCAATCATGTCGGTCAATACCGATGCGATTAGAGGGGAGAGAGTCAAGCAGAAAAATGACTAGAAAAGAGCCAAGAGAGTCAAGAGTCGAGCGGAAAAGTAACTAGAAGAGAGCCAAGAGAGTCGAGAGTCGAGAAAAGAGTGACTGCAATCGCACCGATCAACACCGACACAATTAGAGGGAAGAGAGAGCAGTGATCTCAATCATGTCAGTTAACACCAACGCAATTAGAGGGGTGAGAGTTGAACATTGAGTGAGCAAGTAGAGCCATAGAGCTAAGGAGAAGCTGATGACTAAGCTGATGACTAATTTATTCAGCCACCAACACATCCCGTCCTTGCCACGTCACGCTCTCCTCTGGCTCACCCGTCTCCACTTCATCATGATCGCATCCGTGTTGACTGCTGCAACACATTCTCAAGGCCATTATGATGCATCCCAAAATCTATGCAATGCTGGCCTCCACCATATTACCCTTGATTGCACTCCTTTGCGCACTTCTTGTATCATGGTTAGGTCTTCCGTCTGAGTACTCCGAGCTCCTGGAAGAACAAACCTATCTATCTCAACAATTGGCGAACATATCTGCGATCTGCAACACTGCATGCCATCAGTTCTCACCTGTTGGAATCAAAACAAAAAATGTAGGCGACCTTGTGGTCTTAACCACAATGGGCATAGGTACCTTCCCCGAGGACGTGAGAATAACTGAGCAGTCTTTGGGCAGACTGTGCACCAGCGTAAAAGATGCTTCCGACTGGTAAGCCTTTATCATAGATGATCTTTTCAATGCACTGACAATTGTCTCAAGGTTTCTGACCAGCAATGATCAGATGGTCCCCAAAGTCAAATCTGCGAATGCACACTCACTGTTCAGATGGCCTTGGTCCTCTGTTAAAACCAAGGCAACCATAATGGACATCTTCTTTAGATCAATTACTATGCTGGACAGTGATTTGGATGATTCCACCATTGGTGTTGACCTTAACGACGACCGCCTCAAATTTGTAATATCACAGTTTTCAACACTTACCAGCACCGCTCATCGCAAGCAGGTCAAAATCCACGCTGCTCATGACAAGCTTTGGTCATCTCCTTGGACCTGGCTTGGCTACAATCGTCGAGAATTAAATATTCAATGGCTTTCTACTGGGGCTCTCGGCGAGGCATTATCTTATCATCATTACATCATTGAGGACATCAGCACTACTCAGTGCACATTGTACATGCTGGGCAAGTGTATTGAGGAGCTACGTGGCAGGCTACGTTCATTGAAAGTGCTGGATGACCAAATCCTCATCCTACATTGACGATCTAGCTTTTTCCCCTATATCATCGTGGTTCTGCTCACGTCGTTGGTGAGTAACAATGCATTCATAGATAAGCTGCATTGTCTGACAACTTATTAGACCCAAATGTCCACACTCTATGCCACCAAAAAAGCCCAGAAAACCGCAAAATGTGCGAAAGCTGAAGTGGAGGAGCAGATTCGTGTTAAGGATGCCACTCTGGAGGAGATGCTGAAGGCAGAGAGCAGTTCACATCAGGAACTTGGGCAGGCACTGGACAACGTCTGGTCAGAGCTGGAAGCCAAGACATCACAGCTGGATGTGGAGCGTAACACTCACCGGGAACTCGGGCAGAAGCTGCACAATATGAAGTCGTGGCTGTGGAATAATCAGGCTGAGCTAAAGGCCATGGCCACTATAGCCTCGCTAGATGAAAACCTCCAGACCACGATGCATCGGGTGGATGCAGAGCGCAAGAGTCACAGGGTACTAGAGCAGATGATGAACAACATGCGGTTGGAGCTGCAGGCCAGAACGTCTAAGCTGGAAGGGGAGTGCAGTGCTCATACGGTGCTGAAGAAGATGCTGAACAGCATGCAGTTGGAGCTGCAGGTCAGAATGTCTGAGCTGGAAAAAAAGTGCACTGCTCACACGATACTAAGGCAAAGGTTCAGAAATATGCAGTTGAAGCTGAAAACGTCCGAGCTGGAAGAGGAGCGCGATGCTCACTCACTAGCACAGACACTGGAGACAGAATGCAGTGCTCATCGAGAACTAGAGCAGATGCTGGTTAATATGCAGTCTGAGCTGGAATCAGCGCAATCAGTGCTCAGAATCAGGGTCTTGGAGCTCGATGAAATGTGCATGACGGTGAAGGAACTAAATCAGACGCTGAACGAGATGCAGTCGAAACTGCAGACAGAGCGCAGTGCCCGTCAAGAGCTCAAACAGGCACTGGAAAAGGTGCAATTGGACCTGCAGGCAGAATGCAGTGCCCGTCAAGAGCTCGATCAGGTACTGAAAAAGGTGCAGTCAGAGGTGAATGCTAAAACATCTGAGCTAGACGTGAAGCACAGTGCTCACCAAGAACCTGTGCAGACACTGGACAAGGTGCCACCAAAGCCAAGCATCGAGACGTCTGAATCAGAGGGAGAGCACACTGCTCACCAAGAACCCATGCAGACACTGAACGAGGTGCCGCCAAAGCCTTCCCTCGATGTTCCCCTCACCTTCAGTCCTGAAGAGTTCCCCATGTGCTTCCCGTCGGCAGCCGACCTTGAAGAGTTCAGCAAGCACTTCCTGTTGCCAGAGTCACAGACACATGCAGGTTCCAGCATGGATGTGGGAGGTGGCAAAAAGATGTCCATGCAGGCTGCCATGAGAAGGGACCAGTATAAACCTGTAAGGTGAGCTGGTGAAAAGGCCTCTGGGCAACGTCGAAGGAGAGGAGAATTGGAAGCGACCATGAAGACCGTTCCCTCACCTTGGCCAACCTTGAGACCAAAATGCGTGAGGGAGCAGATGATTCCGATTCTGTTTCTGATCCACCAAGTTCAGGGTCAGAAACTTCTCTCAAATCGCAAGCGCAGGTCACCATGCCTGGGATGAGCAAGGCCACGGTGGAATCCAATTCTAATCTTGCTCCAGATTCAAGGTCAGAAACTTCTCATGAATTGCAAGTGCAGGTCGCCATGCCTGGCACGAGCAAGGCTGCTTCCCCAGCATGGCCGATGTCGAGGCAAGAATGCGTGCACAGTTTTGATGGAGGGAACACAGCACCGGATGCTCCTCCCACATCGAGTATGTAGGAGTGGAGGCTCTCATGCTGAGGGATGCCCCTCTCACATTGAGTATGTAGGAGCAGAAGCTCTCGTGCTGAGGGATGCCCCTCTCATCGGATGCCTCTCCCACATCGGGTATGTAGGAGTGGAGGCTCTCATGTTGAGGAATGCCCCTCTCATCGAATGCCCCTCCCACATCGAGTATGTAGGAGCGGAGGCTCTCGTGCTTTTCAGTCATGCTTCTGTGCTGTATCTGCGCTGGACTTTTAGCTAGTATCACCATGTCGGACATCATGTGTGCGTTTTTGACTGTATTGTATTGTACTTTGGTCTACTTCAGTCATCAATGTGAGCTCGCACTTATTTCTGTTGGATGGACTGCAGTCGCCGTCTGTTCTCTCCAGCGAAGCCTGAGAGGTGTGAAAGCAGGCAATCGTGTCAGTCAACACCGATGCAATTAGAGAAAGAGTCTCTGCAATGGGTGCTCGAGTCAATCTAAGAGGCCTGGCACTTAAGTCAATCTGAAAGAAGCATCTATATAGATCTAGATCTCCCACCAATCTCAATTGTCTCCAAATTAGGTATGCCAAATCCATCTCCCATTGTCCAGACGATTCTCTCCGAAAGACCCTCATAGCAATGCATCTCGACAGTGTTGACCGTCAGGAGCAGTCTCCAGCATCTATCTCTGCCCCGACGACCCTCATTCAGCAATGCATCCCAACGGTGTTGACCATTGCGAGCAGTCTCCAGCATCTATCTCTGCCCCGACGACCCTCATTCAGCAATGCATCCCAACGGTGTTGACCATTGCGAGCAGTCTCTAGCATCTATCTCTGCCCCGGCGACCCACTGAGGCCTCTATCTCTGCCCTGATGACCCTCATTTAGCAACGCATCCTGACAGTGTTAACCGTTGCGAGCAGTCTCTCATCTATCATTGCTTGACATCTACCTGTAGCCCTGTTCATGCCCACCCATCCTTCTGCGCTTTCTCGTTGGCAACAGCAGTACTCATCTGCTATTTACACAACTGCTGTCTTTGACAATGCAGTCCGCATTCACGTGAACACCACTGATGATGTTTCCAATGAAGCGGCTGATACCACTGACGACCTTGCTTATCGCATCATGACGATGACCATCGCTGATGAAGGCCCTCATATGGATGCACAACCCAGTAAGCTGTGGATGACATGAAACCAGTTCCAAGCGACGCAGCCTGTTCTCGAAGAGACTATAGATGCCTCCCTAGCGAATGCCCTTCTTGACACTTTCCAAAGGATGACATCATTCCATTCTGTAAGCTCCCTTCCTACCTCATCTTCATGCAGTGCTGCCCATGCCCACCCTTCCTCGTGTGTGCCTCAACCTCAGGGACCTTCGCCAGCTTCAGATAGAGATCCCAAAAATCTGCCACCCAGACATCGGAATGCTGCAGAGTTTGCAGTTCAGCAGCAACTACCCTCCGCCACTCTCATTCGTCGTGATATTGCTGTTTATGAGGAGAAAGCCAAACTTTCACCCACGTTGAAGCCATACTATGAGCTCCACACATCTCTCTAAACGGCAAGCCAGTCCCTCAAGTTTCTCGACCATCAGGATGGTCGCGTGCTGGTGATCCGTCAGGAACTATCAACTCGGTTGGCTCAGCTACAAGAGGTTGTTACAAGATGGAGCAAGGTCGTCGGCTTGCCGGCAGAACTGAGGGTAGTTGACACAAGTGAGCTTGTCTGTCTGACATACTATCTGGCATTTGCTGATATCATTATTTCCAGGTCATCATTTTGAGCACCCAATAGATCGCTATTCAGAGCTCACGCAGGTTTGCTTTTTGCTCACATATATTTGCAAAGTCATCCTCGGGCTCAGTCGGTGTGGCAGTGATTTAGCATTGGGGATCCTCAACATCATACTCTGGATGATTTGCCAATGAGTGAATGATACAGATGTCCCGTTACCTTGACAAACCTTAGGTCAAATGCCTTCTACAGTCAACACAATCACATCCAAGTTTCAGATGGATGGTGAGACCACTGTCCGTGCAGTATGTCCGAAGTGCCATGCACATTACGATCATGAAGATGGCCCTGCATCCTACCCCTTGACATGTATGAATCAGCCAACACTGCAGTCTCACTGCAGTGCTCGTCTTCTCGACCAGAATGGGTCTCCGTTGAAGGCCTTCACCCATCACAGATTTAATGACTATCTTTCTGGCATTTTCTCTTGACGAGATCTCGAGAAGCACATCGAGAAATCCTGTGCTGATTTAGATGGACCTGCCCCACTGGTCATGAAAACTCCCTTCCATGGCGAGTTCCTTCGAGGGTTCCACGGTCCAGATGAGAAGCGCTTTGTCAGCTCCATTGAGGGGGAGGCACGGCTAGTCTTCACGATGTGCATTGATTTCTTTGCTGCTGAGGGTATGAAAGTCTGTGGTCCAAGTACAATGGTTGATATCATTGTCCTAGCGTGTCTCAATCTACCCATCGAGATACGTTACAAGGCCAAGAATATGTATCTCATGGGCATTATCCCCAGTCCTACTGAGCCTTCACTCGTGGAGCTGAACCACTACACTAATCCTGTCATTGATGACATGCTCATCGCGTGGTATATCAGGCTACGACTTACTTGGACCGTGCTGCACCCAGAAGGACTGCTGGTAAAATGTGCAATAGCTATTGTTGTATGTGATCTCCCATCAGCTCGCAAAACCTCTCAGCTCGCTTCATCCATCTCCAAGATCTTCTGCTCCGTGTGTGACTGCTGGAAAGTGCGGGACAATCGGGGAAACATAGTCAAGAATTGGCGGAGCTTGTGTGGATGTTTTGATTATACGGAGTGACACATCCACGATGTGGATGTCATGCGGTCAGCGGCCAAGGCATGACGGGATGCAAAGACCATTGCTGAGCAGGACACCATCTTCGCAAAGCATGGTATTCGATGGTCTCCACTCTGGAGATTACCATACTGAAATCCTTGTCGACAGCTCGTCGTTGACAGTATGCACTGCCTGCTTGAAGGCACCATCAAGTTTCACTGTCTACACGCTCTCGAGCTCACCGATACTGCTGCTCATGCCAAACCTGCAAGACCACCTGCTTTCACTTGGACTTTCAGTCGCCCCAACATTTTTGATGATGAGCCGCTCACGAATGCTGAAGAGGCACCGACCATTGCGATTGCTGCTGACAGTTTGGCTGAGGTGGACCGTGCTGTCGAGGAGGACGGACTGGCAGCCTCCGACCAGTGGAGTCAGAAGGAGTTGAAAGATCTCAATCGTATTCACAGAGCACTCACTTCGGAGCTCCATGATGATGGCGAGGTCATCAAACCCAGCATTCGTTCCCCTTCTGGTCTGCAGAGCTATGTACCTTGTCAATTGCTTATGCCGTCCTCTCACCTATGTACTAGAAGATGTACACGGTGTGGCCATACCCTCCAGAAGTCGTGGCTGAGTGACTAAGGTTGATATTGCATGTGCATTGGTTCAATGGGTCAGTCATTAGTCAAATTGTGGTGGTGTTGTTTCTCTGATGTAATACAATTAAGCATCTACGACACCCAAGAAAATTCAGCAGTATTGATACCATCAAGATCACGATGCCCGCAGTGCTTGACCACCTCTGCCACATCATCCAACATGCAGAAACTCTGTTCTGAGTTGGCTCTGTGTCATATAACTTTGGTGCTGCCACAGCTGATACGCCTAAAGCGGATGAGTGGCGTACCATGTTTACCATCCACCTTCCTATCACCTTCATCCTTCTTTTTGATCTAGGCTCATCGTGTGCTTCTGATGACAACACATCTGCATTGAGTCAGATCTTGGACCACACTATGCAGCTCATTTGTGTGGTACTACTCACATGCAAACATGCAACCACTCTGAGTCGCATCCAATGCTACCAACAATACATGCAGAACTACATCAGCCAGTTATCCACTCTGTTTTCGAACCTAGAACACGAATCTATCCATCATATGGCCTTTCACATTTCTGATTTTCTCAAGCTTTTTGGCCCGGTTCATTCCTGGTGGTGTTTTCCCTTTGAAAGGCTGATCGGTTAACTGCAACGTCTACCAACAAACCACAAATTTGGTGCGCATTTTTCTCTCTTCTCACTGTTGCATATTGAATTGTATAAAAAGGTGAGCTTGAGGGAACTATTCATAGTGCATTCTTGCATGAAGTGAATCTAAGGTGATGGCTCTCTCGACCTGATGCTCCAGACAGTGTTCGATGGTGCAAGATACTTTTCGAAAAGCTGTATGGAGAAATGCCCAGCGATGGAGCTCATATCCACGAGATTATCGCTGCCGATGAGGAAGCAGTGAAGGAACTTCCTATGACAAAGACTCCTGAGGATCTCAAAACACTTATTGGTCTCCTGCGAGTCTCTCTGCAGGCTCACCTTCATGTCAATCATATCATCTTTGCTTGAGCACGCACGCACATTGTCAATAGTCTGGTTATATTCTATCCACATGGCAACTGTTTATCTCCTGCAATTGCAGCTCTATTGAACACATCTATATCATAGATGGACATCCTCGCTTCGCTGTTCGTCGATACCTCCCAGCAGTGTTGAACAGCCCAGATCCTTTCACTCGATGGTCCGACTTTCCTGTCTGAACGTGGTCGATGGAGAGGTCCCAAACACTAGATGAGGTGAAGGTTCAGTGGGTGCTCTCACAGTTCGCTGAATATGCTATTTCCAAGGATTATGTCGTTGTATTAGAACTAAATGAGGTAGATATTGCCCATCTTCCTACTTGGGCCACTCACTCACATCTGTCCAAGATGTAACCTTTTGATGTGGTTTCATTTTGATCTATACCCATTGGAACTAGTGCCATGAACCGTACATGATTCTCTCCTGCTGTCTCTTCGCGACTCACTGATGATGCTGCTCAGGAGACGAAGATTCTCTGCCTCCTCACTGCTCTCGCATGTTGCCTTCATCAACGCTTCGACTGTGAAAGCAAAATTATCACCCTTGCCACAACAATTCTGAAAGAAAGTCATCGCATTGCTGCCGGCACAACAGATGGCCACGTCTGTTGCTTTGTGTGAGCTGAAGCAACGAGGACACCGAATATTGAATCGCAGATGTGAGCAAAGAATGTGAACTCACCGATTAGTGTCCATGACTTTGCATGCCATGGAGAACTTCTGCTTTGAGCAAAACCGTCCAACATAGCTATCTCAGCGGTCAATAACGTTGAGACATGGACGCGTCAGTCTTCGTGGGAGATCCATCGAACAGTCCTAGCAGTCAACACCAGCATGATTAGAGGGGACAAGCTTAGGCACAATCACGTTGGTCAACACTGACGCGATTAGATGAAAAACAGTATATATGTATATCTCAGCTGACTCTGATGGAACTATATATAGCTAACATGCTTAGGTGCTCCCCATGGAAAATGCAGCTCTTACATTCAAAATGTCAACGCTCATCGCATCGCATCCCGTCCTGCTGTCCGTTCACGCTTTCCCCTGGCTCACGATCACATCGGTGTTGACCAGTGTGATGCATTACCTCTACTTCATCGCGATCGCATCGGTGTTGACTGCTGTGGCATAACTGCACGTCCTTCAGTCTCCTGTATATCGGTGTTAACAGTCAAAGGCATTATACCGGACAGTAGCCAGTGTACACGTGTGTACACCGACCCATCTACAATAGATGTCACTCATTTTTCATACAGATCATGCCGCTTTCAGTCTTCATCTTTGAGGGCCAGCTGTACTCATCACCAACGTGTACCTCATTTCCTGTCCATGGTGTACCACCTCAACAGCACGATCCCTTGAGCTCGTCCACATGGCGGCAATGCATGTGGAGGCTAAAGCACTATCTGGAGCTAGCCTTTTACCCAGTTTCTAAGCAGCTCGTAGGCACAATTTTCCGCTATCTTCGCTTCTGCCCCGAAAAGGACATCCCGCTGGAGTGGCAATCTCGTCCAAGCGGCAGATTGCAGTGCCGTGTCACTCACGCGATGGATTGTGCTTGCAATATTACTGCAGGAAGGACCGTGCAGCAAATGAGCTCTTTGTGTTGTTAGTAGTCATGCACTGTGGATTAGAATCGGACTTCTTTGCATGCAATGTAACATTTCATTTTTGTCTATGCATACGAGTAATAATCTCTCTAGCATCATGATTATCGACAATCCCACGCCCGTGACAGCTACGAAGATCGGCCACGCCTTAGCCATCTTTGGGTTGAGCGGTGGAATGATCGCACGCTCTGCGATCAGTCGGCATACCACTGAGCGGCCGATGACCGACTTTTGAGTGGTCGCAAAATCGGCCGATGAGCGGAAAATTGAACAACATTTGAGATTTAGTTCCAGCAAACATTCGAGTAAACATCACTGCAGTTCCCGTAGTTTTTCTCTCGGTGGACAGTTCGAACCTTAACCCAAGACAACAATTCAGATTTTATCACTGATTTTACCGAGGATACCATTTCTATTCTTAGTCGGTTTGCCTTTTGTGATATTGTTTCTGCTGCCAACTTAGCTGAGCTGTTGAACTGTCAGCCAAATCAGAAGAGTTAATAAGATAAGAACTGTTCTATCAAGTCCTATCTAGGAAACAGCTGAGATGTCCTCCTAGAGATATTATCGTAGAACATTTCATATGTTTATTCAAATTCTGTCACTACATTTGTCGCGGATCAAATGACAAAACTCCCGATGTGATTCTGACCCTGACCTGGGAGAAACCTTGCAGTCGCAAGGTAAATCCGATTTTTGCGCGCTTGGTAAGCATCAACGAATGATGAGGTGAGGGACCACCACGTGACTGTGAGGTGGTTCGACAAAAGAGGCGGCACAAGAGTGTTCGTTCATACTTGCGCCTCATCTTGGGCTATAATCTGCCCGCAAACATGGACTCGGACGATTTGTTCTCTTTTTTGCAGCCTTCTGCGACAGAACCTGTTTCTGGTCAGTATATGGCCGACATGGAGGCCACGACTGGTCCATCAGAGAATGCGCGCAAGCGCAAGGCGAGCTCTCCACCTCCTTCCTCCCCGTTGCCAATTAATGTGAACGTATCTTCAATATCCGACATTCCTGCGAGCGGTTCTTCTCAGAAAAAGCTGCGCCAGGCTTCACCGAATCCAATTGTGCTAGATGAAGTTGAGATAGAAGCGAAGCAAGATGTCACCGCCAGTGGAGGTTTCCAAGGGGCAGTTGATGAGGGCTCATGGATTCAGATCCGCCATCAGGTGCTCGTCTTCTCCTCACATTTCCCATATCAGAACTAATATTGGTATGCGATTAGGTCCGCCATCAAGTCGCGGTTCCTCCAGGATATTCATACATCCCTATTGCCGAACACGTACCCCCTATCAAACCGGCTCGGGAATACAAGTTCACCTTGGATCCATTTCAGCAAGTATCGGTGTCGGCCATCGAGCGTAACGAGAGCGTCCTCGTTTCTGCACATACTAGTGCTGGCAAGACGGTGGTCGCTGAGTACGCTATCGCCCAGTGTCTCCAGAATAAGCAAAGGGTCATTTATACTAGTCCAATAAAGGTCAACTGGCTAAGCACTTCGTTCGCCTTTGCGATTTTAACGTGATTTTGTAGGCATTGAGCAATCAGAAGTATCGAGATCTACAAGCCGAGTTCGGAGATGTAGGCTTGATGACTGGCGATATTACCATAAATCCATCTGCTTCATGTCTCGTTATGACGACTGAGGTATAGTGACAACTCCTTAGTGAGACCCTCATGCTAACCGCTTGGCAGATCCTACGATCCATGCTGTATCGGGGCTCCGAGATAATGCGCGAGGTTGCTTGGGTCATATTCGACGAGATACATTACATGCGCGATAAGGAGCGTGGCGTCGTTTGGGAGGAGACTATCATCCTTCTCCCAGATAACGTGCGCTACGTTTTCCTCTCAGCGACCATTCCAAACGCTATGCAGTTCGCAGAATGGATCTGCAAGTCGCACGATCAGCCATGCCACGTTGTATACACAGATTTCCGTCCCACTCCTCTTCAGCACTACCTCTTCCCCTCCGGTGGTAAAGGAATCTACCTTGTGGTGAACGAGAAGGGAGAGTTTCGAGAAGATAATTTCAATACCGCCATGGGGATGATACAGCAACGGCAGGGCGAGGATCCTGCTGATCCTAGAGGCGGAAAGTCTCGGAAAGGGAAGTCTCGGAAAGGGAGCGAGAAAAGGGGTGAGAAGCACGTGCATACATTATGTCTTGCTGTCTGACGCAGATTCAGAGCCCACAGATACACAGAAGATTGTGCAAACGATCATGACCAAGCATTACGATCCTGTCATCGTCTTTGCCTTCAGCAAGCGAGAATGCGAGGGGCTCGCACTCACGATGTCGAAATTCGACCTGAACAATACCAAAGAGCAGGAAAGTGTGGCCACCGTTTTCGCAAATGCTGTTGATGTCCTGTCTACAGATGATCGTGCATTGCCGCAGATCACAAACATCCTCCCACTGCTTCGTCGTGGCATTGGAATCCACCACGGAGGACTTCTTCCGATTCTGAAGGAGGTCGTGGAGTTGCTTTTCCAAGACGGCCTGATCAAAGTTCTCTTTGCAACGGAAACGTTCTCCATAGGCCTCAACATGCCCGCCAAGACTGTCGTCTTCACGGCTGTACGCAAGTTTGATGGGCATGAATTCCGTAACATCTCATCTGGCGAATACATACAAATGTCGGGACGCGCTGGTCGTCGAGGACTGGACGATCGTGGTATCGTCATCTTGATGTGCGACGAGAAGCTCGAGCCCGCGGATACCAAAAACATGATCAAAGGTCAAGCAGATCGCTTGGATTCTGCCTTTCATCTTGGGTATAATATGATTTTGAACCTGATGAAGGTGGAGGGTATCAGTCCGGAGTACATGCTGGACCGAAGCTTTTTACAGTTTCAGAGCTGTGCTCGGGTACCGATTCTGGAAGAAGGTATGGATACCCTAGTGGATTAAAGTGGTATTCTAACGTTGCAACAGAGCTACAGAAGGAATACGATCGGAAGGACACGATGACCATACTGGACGAGCCGCTAGTGGCAGAGTACTATGAGTACAGGCAGCAATTGGACCAGCTGGCTGCTGATTTCAGAGCTGTGATCACGCATCCCACTTATAGCATACCTTTCCTCCAGCCAGGACGACTGGTGAAGGTCAAGCATAAGCAAGACGATTTTGATTGGGGAGTCGTCATCAACTATCAGAAGCGAACGGTGGGGCCATTTCCTTCCCATCACCTTTTTGTAACACGTTCTCATATCTCACTGCCGCAGAACCAATCGGGACGCACCTTCGAGGAACTGCCTGCTCACGAACAATACATCGTCGATGTTCTTCTTACTTGTGATGACGGGTCAGAGGTATCAAAGGATCGCACGGCGCTGTCCATTTCCAGCCGCGTTCGACCTACACGCCCTGGTCGTTGTGGTGTGCCATTGGTGGTGCCAGTGTTGCTCTCCACGTTGGACTCTATCAGCAGATTGCGTATCTATCTGCCGAAGGACTTAAGGTCGTTACAAGCCCGAGAATCTGTCTACAAGAGCATTCAGGAGGTTCACCGAAGATTCCCCGATGGGATTCCTCTTCTTGATCCGATTGGCGACATGCAAATTACCGACGAGAAGTTTAAGATTCTAGTGAAGGTGGGACATTCCAGCTCTTAGCTAAGGCGGAGACGAAGCTCATTGCTGTCACTAGAAAATTCATGCCATGGAGGGCAGATTATACTCTAGCAAGCTTCACGGTGATAGCCGTCTTCCAGACTTGTACACTCTCTATGCCGGGAAGGTGCAATGCCAAGAGCGCATTCGCGAGCTGAAGAAGAATATACAAGCCACAAGGGACGTTGTACAGATGGAAGAACTGAAGAGTCGCAAACGCGTGCTGCGTCGTCTTGGATTCATTACGTCATCCGACACTGTTGACACGAAGGGTCGTGTTGCATGCGAAATCAGCACCGGCGATGAAATACTACTTACAGAGCTCATTTTCAATGGCGTTTTCAACACTTTATCTCCGGAGCAATGTGCCGGTTTGTTGAGTTGTTTTGTGTTTACGGAAAAGGTACGATGACCACCCTCGACAATCCGCTCCAGTACTTACACCGTTATCACCTAGAGCGAACAGGTCACGAAGCTCGGACAGGAGTTGGCACAGCCGCTTCGTGTCATGCAGGAGATTGCGCGACGTATCGCAAAAGTATCTATCGAATCCAAGCTTACCATGGTTGAAGACGAATATGTACAGTCCTTCAAGGTAGAGCTCATGGATGCGGTGGTACAATGGTGCCGTGGTGCTTCTTTTGCGGAGATTTGCAAGGTGCGTTGGACGTGAAAATTGCAATTTTTGTTCTGAACAACTCTGTTAGCTCACCGACCAATTCGAGGGTAACATCATCCGCGTGTTCCGACGCCTACAGGAGCTGATCCGGCAAATGAGCCAAGCAGCCAAAGCCATCGGCAACCTTGAACTCGAGGAGAAGTTTGGGAAAGCATCGGAGATGCTGGAGCGGCCCAATTCTGTTATCTTCTGTTCCTCTTTGTATCTGTAGGCTCGCTGAGTTAGTAATGAGATTGCTCCCGCTGCAGCTCTCATCAGCTGTAGCTGCGTTCCTCTACGTTAGCGCAATCGGTGTGAAAGCTGTGTGGGGATGTGCCCGACTGCACCGTTATGATGAAGTTGTGGTCAAACAAAATATGTCATGCTGCCTGCCCTCGTTGACATGCCTCGAAATGATGACTTGCCCTGACCTTGCAACTACTGACAGCTATTGTGAGGCGATACCGGTCCATTCGCACATTCCGTGAGACTATGAACTGGATCTGCATTGTCCTCTTTCGAATCTCGCTGCACAGCTCCTATTGATCCATTGCAATCGTAAGTACCGACATCTACAGGTCTTCCTCCTTTTAGGCGAAGAGGATGACAACAATACTCTGTAGCTTGCCATCAAATGGCCAAACTGAGAGCATCAGTCAATATTGGACCGACGTAACTATGATAAGGACGAAGGATGCACATACCTCGTGCCACAATCAGTAGTAGATGTTCTTGTCCGTCGAGTCGCATCAGGAAACTCAACGGCTCATGATGCTTCTATTATTCGCTTGCCGTCACCAAGAAACACAATAAGTCCGAGAAAGTCTCAGTGATCTATCTTTTTGAACTTTTCTCCAGCTTGAGAGCTTCATGTCGTGCGCCTATTGGCTTGTACAAGCCAAAACAGGCGAGAACAAGTCAAAATTTCCTGGTGTCAGCGACGCAGGGCCTGAGGCAAAGTCGTCCAAGCGCATGCACGCGGCCGTACACTGCGCGCGTCTTTCCCAAGAACACGCGAACAGCTCTGCGCTCCGCTCCATTACTCACGGTTGCGGAACTCGCTGAGCACGTCATGCGCAATGCAGAAGTCGGAGATTGCGGAGGTGCGCGCGGATGCGACTTTGGTTGGGGTATTTTGGACCGAACCTCCTCCCAAAAGGATGCAGTAGGCTGGGGTCGATTTGTGATCGAACCTCCAAAAAATCAATCGTGAAACAACCGTAAGAAGTGCTCTGAAAATGTAATGCTCGCTAGTGTTGCACTCGAGGGTGATAGTATCGAGAGCACAAAGGATGTCCTGAATCTGGGACCCGAAGAACTGGGCCACAGTTCCAGGGAGGGAAGAGTAGCCTCGACTCTGCCATTATCCTTGTTATGTTCCCCTCCTCCTCCTCCTTTGTCATAACTAGCTGTGTTCCCTCAACGAGGGACCTAAGTTCGTAGTATACTCGACCTGTCCCGGGGTCGGGCGCGCGACGTCGTGGATGGCCGGCTTGAACGAGCCCTGAGTGCCCAGAAGCTCCTCCGTGCCCATGCAAGATGCACGGCTTCGTGCAGAGCGAGCGCTGCGACAGATGCACAGAACGCGGTGTAGTTCAAGGTGCCGGATGCTTTTTTGGACGCCAGCGGGATAGGTTCGATGCTGTGTGCACCTACAGCCCGTGGCTAGACGACACGATTGGGCACAGTCCGAACTTCGCGAGGCCGTCAAAGACACATATTGACGGATTGCCAGTGAGCGTGCCCGCAATGTATGACAATTGAGGGAGGTCTGGAACGATGTTGTCAGAAAGTGTGGCGAGATCAGATCAGCCTTCTGTTAGAGCAGATCTGCGGGCAGCAGACGGCACAGCCAGTGCATCTGTCACCATCACCATGCAGTGCTCTCTTGACCAGCACATTCTGCTCTGCCTAAGGGACCTGCTCTGGTTGTCTCCCCTAGGCAGGCCTCTTAAATTGCCTAAGTTTCTTGAGGGAGCAACGACAGGCGATATAAATACTGCTCTGATGGAAGAAGACCATAGCGTTCACGTCCTGCCAGTGACGCTGAAATGCTGCCGCGAAAGGTACCAGTGGTGTCGGATCTTTTCCCGAAGAAGAGAACCCGTCTTCTACGATCATCTCCCATCTGACGCACGAGTGCCCAGGAACGAGAAAGTTCATTGGCACCTCGGATACAGGCTTTCGGCATGCTTGCAGAGGCAAAATGTCCATTTGCGACGGCAGAATGGCAACATCTTGATGCCGGAATCGCAGTTTCGAGCATGATACAGTCATTTGCGCGGCGCGGGTATCGGCCAGGCACTCGGAGTCGGATCAATAGTCTTGTTACTCGTACTACTAGCGCGGGTGGTGAGTGCCGCTCCCATGGACTCAGCGCTGTTGCCAAATCTGGTACTGACACCAACTTGGTGTGACACTAGTCTCGGCTTCAACCTTCTTGACAATTACAGCTCGGCTTCTGGGGGCCACATGCAGTGTCTGAAGCAGATTGCGGCGGAGAACGTCGCCTTGCGTTCGACATTTCTGGTCATTCAGATCATCCACAAACCGGCCGAAACGCCCGACGAGAGGCACAACTGAAGATTGCATTTGAGGCGAAAGCCGTTGCACTTCCATTTCTTAGATGAATTCTCAATTATAACAGAATGAGGCACGCTACCACACTTATTGAGCCCAGCACATCAAGATACTTGTCAATCCGTGTTATGCTAATGGCACAAATGAAGATGAGCGCGCCGCCGCCACCGCCAACGTGCAGAAACAAAGGGAACATCAAGCTAAGAGGTTGGGGAGAGCATTCGCACCCGCGTCTGTCCAAGCCTGGTGGTTTATTTCTTCCAGCGCATCGAACGATATTTCGGACATGTTCTCTGCGCCATATTCCGGAAGAATGAAGTATTTCATGTGGATATTACCATTTTCAAGGAAATGGGCGTAGAGGTAGCACCGCAGACATAAAGCAATTTGCACATGTGGCAAATGCTTAGCAAATGTCGACAGATTTTTTGCCTTTGTGATCTCAATTTGCTACAGTTCCTTCCCACATTCCATATTAAGTATTTGCATAATAATATGTTAGAGGCAGAAATTCAAAATCATATATTTTAAGAAATGACACCATTTTCAAACTCACCAAATGCATTTAGAATTTGAGCACTGTTGAATGTAATCATACCTTTCAAATTTCAAACTATGACATGTATAAAATATCCAGTAGCAGATGAAGGTGTAATTATGGTGAATGACTTTCATTCTAGTAATCTTGGCTAGAATGACTTCAGTAGGGAAGTAAAATGTAGGCATAATCACCCCTTCATCTGCTACTGGATATTTTATACATGTCATAGTTTGAAATTTCAAAAATGTATAATTACATTCAATAGCACTCAAATTCTAAATGTATTTGGTGAGTTTGAAAATGGTGTCATTTCTTAAATATATGATATTAAATTTCTGCCTCCAACATATAATATGCAAATACTTAATATGGAATGTGGGAAGGAACCGTAGCAAATTGAGATCACAAAGGCAAAAAACCTGTCGACATTTGCTAAGCATTTGCCACATGCGCAAATCGCTTCATGTCTGCAGTGTAGAGGTCCTTGCTGCAAGCAATGTGATGATTACAATGAGGATTGTACATCCCGAAGGCGGAACGTACTGCTTGATGCTGATCCGGAACAGCTCCACCGTATAGGTCATCTCTCCGATAACGATGGGCTGTGCCTCTAGGGTGGTCTTCAGCAACTTTGCAACCATCGACTGCAATGTAGGCAGCGGAGCGGATATAGCTGCTGCCCGCTGACGAAATTGGGCCACGAGGGCTCGAGTTTGCTGTGAAGACATCATTCAATACCACAAGTAATTTAGGAGTCACAAACGTTCAGCGTACCTCAGCAAATGATGGGGTGAGATTGGACATATTGTGTTCACTGTGGTATGAGACGATGAAGAAGGCAAAGATAAGGCCGAGTTGTGAAGAAGTGTGGACAGTTGAGGTAAATGCTTGTGCAGGACCTTGCCTTTTTATAGATCCTGCCCAACCACACGAGGACCCCACAAACCTTTCGACGGAGACAATTAAAGTTCCTCATCTGGGAATGTCACCAACAGAATGAACGAAGGTATTCCATTCGAGTCCACTAGTAGCGGACACCGTGATACCCGATGAGCATCAGTTGGAGAAGAGAAGATGTCACTCGCATCTTTCCGAGTGATCTACCTACCCAGGATTGTGCGCTTGCCCAAGGAGCTAAATGATTTGGAATATTATCAGTGGTAGAATGTATGCATGACCTCCAAGACAACCAATTAAAACCGTTTGAAAATGAAGATGTGATCTCAATAGAACGCAGTCCGCCTGTTCTTGTTTCAGAATTGACCATCTGAGGCTGGAACTCCTCTTGTAATTTATCACGCGGTCGCGATGACATATTGAGGTGCCTGATGACTATAAGGAGATAAGTTATCACGTTGACGAGTAGAATCTCTTTCCACAAGATAACAAACAGACTGGGTCGTTACTCATGGCTGACTGCAGGCATCTACATTTCGACTCATCAGTCAGGATAGCGAACACGAAGGCAAACATAGTGCCGCACTATTTACAATTATAGCAGCTGCAAACCAGTATAAAGAGCTGGGCAGTCGGAAGCAATCTTTGACGCCCTCCGAAAATACCTCACGAGCTCTATTGTCTGTGCTGTTTTGGAAACAGGCTCACCATCATTCATCACTGCTAATTTACGGCATCAGGAATGCGGAATGCTCAGAAGGTATATAGACTGACCTAGAATGATTTCCTCCACGAGGTCTGCTTTCCTCATCACTGCCATTGCGCAAACATCGGATGATGAAACACTCTGAGGAATGCAGATAGATCATTTCCATGAGGTTCACTCTCCTCAGCAATATCCACCACTGCCGCAATTGCTGTTATGTGTGCATCAGACAACATGTGGAACCATCATGAGAATGCAGACTAGACCTATAGTAGCAATTACAACAGCAAGTCGTACTCGCATGAGGTTTTGCCATCATGGAATTGTTCCGGAGCCCAATGGACATGTGCACACCATGCTCTGTCAGCACCCGATGCTACTCACGTGATATCTATTTTTTGGAATACTATCTATATCTCTATCCCGCGCGCTATGACTATGACAGACGGCGGCATGTAGAGCTACGGTGGCATTGGGCGAAATGCGGAGGACGGATAGGGAGCGGGGGCTGGTAGACTAGTCGGTAGTGTACTCATGGAGTAGGGCCACTGCGAGTCCGTGGCAGTAAGAAGAATCATAGGAAAAGGAACGACTTACCCGGCATCAGTGGCAGTCGATGGGGCTGTCTTCCAACGCAGAAGTCTTCGCATAAAAGGACGCGAAGGCGCGGAGGCCCTTTGGGGTGGATAAGACATGTTGCGAGATTATAAGGGCAACATTTCACGTAGGACATGGTGAGGATGGGCATGGCGTGGGCGTTCGATGAGGATATGCGCGCGTATCTCGAGGGTGAGTGGGTCGCACGGGGAGGAGGCTGACTTGATGGGCGCAAAACGACGGTAATACTCACCATAGTGTGCATCGACAACATCAGCAAAAACCCAGAAAGATGGTCTATGAATACCTAGGTAGATAAAGCTCACCTTCCCGGCCAACGCCACCTGCGGAGGTGACCGACTATCTGGCTTCTGGTCGCCCTTGTGGTTGGTCACCTTTCCAGACAAGGGTGACGGATTCCCACGACCAGCGGGCAAGCGGACGCTATCCGACAACCTCCTGGCAATGCCTTGCAGCCCATGGCAGTCCTGGAGTCCTCTGGGGTGCTCTGGGCTGAATTAGCCATACTTGCAAGTGATGACAGTAGTGTATAAACGAAGCAAATATATTTTTCTATTTGCTATAGTATCACATAAAGGCTGCGAGAAGTCACTAATACCTTCCGATTGAGCACATCTTGGATAAGTCAACTTTGAGTGGCCAATGCTCATGTCAGCTTTATGGCCGGATCCTCCGGCGAGCATCGCAGAGAGGGAAGCTACAAGCGTATATTGTTTGAGATATACCTTCGATGAAATAATCGAGAAGACTTACCGAAACCCATGGTACAATTGGATATACGCACGTAACAGCTATGCGAGGCATGTGAGTAACAGAATCAACCCGTAAAGTGGAACGCGCTTCACCTTTACCGATTACGCGTTACCGCATTCGTCCTGCACAGCACCCCTTGCTCAACCATTCCACTAACCTCCGGCGCGTTTTGCGCCGAACACTTCCTTTGACGATGGCGCAAAAGATGGCAAACGAGACGATTCAGGGATAGCCACGAGACTACTACCGCCCGATCGAATAATTGCGCTCAACAGCGTGCTAGTGCCATTCGAGCTGAGCAAACCTTTGGCCTTCGGTTCTCTACCAACCTTGGACAGATTGTCGCGATTGCCGCTGCCAAACTTGCTCCGTGGATGTCCGGGATTGAGAAGGTGCTTGTTGAACTGAAAGGTTCGCCACATGTCCGATTGGTGGTTCTTCTTATGCTCGGAATCGACGGCATTGAGCTCGCGAGAGGTGCAGGATGGCACAAAGAGTAGACAATGAAGAACGCGGCGAACCGAGAAAGTGCACCTGGGAGGGCATCGGTCGAGACACTAACAGAGTAGTTTGTGTGGGGGTGCCCGTGAATGCATTAGAGTTGCCGTCGCTTTTGGCTAAGTAGCTGTATGCGGGTTCAGAGAGAAGGCAGCAACGCTGGACCCGAACGTACCTCCGAGTACTCGCTCTCCCGGGCGTACTGCTCTGTACCCTGTGAATCACATGAGCATCGATCTAGCTGTATCCCGCTGTTCTGTTCGTGTGATTCACAAAGAATAGCAGGTGCTCACAGAAGTGTGCAAGCCCCGACATGTCTTCCTACAGCCGTACATGTCCATTTGTGCATGTCGAGATGTCCTGACCGGCGCGGTCATCACGTACCCCTAGCAGACTTATAAGTTGAGACTTGTAAGTTCAGCTGTTATTGGTGAAACGCATCAACGCCTCTGCAACGGCGCCCGGCCCTCCGGGTACGAGCTCGACGTGATTAGACTGCACACGCGGGCAGCGATCGTCAATCACGCCGCACTCACGATGAGGACATACCTTCATAGCGCCTTCTTCGAGTAGACCGGAAAGCACCTTAAATAAGCTCGACGCGATAACCCGATTCTCCTCACGCACATATCCTGACGCGAAAACCTTCACCGCGTGCTTCCGCTCGTCTGACTTAACCTCGATCTTCAGCTGCAGCACGAGCAAGAGAGTCCCTCCCGGAGCGAGGATGTCGTATGCCTCCTGCTGCGCCTGCGGGAATGGCACGGCATCGAACATCAGCTCGAGCGGTGCAGAGGTAATCTTTGCGATCTCGGCGAGCAGAGAGGACGGCGGGACGTGCCGATCGAAAAAAGTGCGTTGCGCCGAGGGGGAGAAGAAGGGGCGCATTGTGCGGGGAGGCAGTGGCTACGATTGGGGCAAAACCGGCAAGTTTCGCGAACTGAACGACTACGAAGGGGATGCAAGCCCACGAAAGGTTAGATGAGAAAAGGCCATAATCGGATGCACGCACTGTACTGTTCCACAGATCCAGACGCACCAAGTATGAGAAATGGCTGCCCCGCATACTTCCAATGCCCGCCCGCCTCAGCCCGCGCTGTGGCAAGTACTCAGAACGAGCACAGCTATCGTACCCACCTGCCTGCCTTCATGCATGGGTGATGTGGATGGCTTCTGTTCTTTGAGGGGAGGGGAACAGGATGAGGTTTTCTTCGACGGCTCTGTATTCGAAAAGCGGTGGCACACAAGCGCATATGTGCAACTCTGGAGTCAAATTAACATCAATGTGAGTTGAATGGCATGAAAATCGAATATATGCGCATGAGTCACTGAATGAAGCGGAAACGACTGGTAATCATGCATGCTTGATCTCGATCTACGAGTCCGAGCTGCTACATCGCCGTAGCTCAAATCCTCGCTCAACAAATCGTTGTCGAGGGACGAAGCCAAACACCGCTCGAACTGGTTGCACGCTTATTCTTGCCGAAATCGTGGGCCAATCTTGATCAGGCTGTCGTCTGCAATGATCGAGTGAAGGATGCTGGATGTAGGCTTGGGATGTTGTGAGATGTGCATGATTGGCATGATGATGACGACTTCATTGAG
This sequence comes from Laetiporus sulphureus 93-53, assembly GCF_001632365.1. NCBI lineage: Eukaryota > Fungi > Basidiomycota > Agaricomycetes > Polyporales > Laetiporaceae > Laetiporus > Laetiporus sulphureus. Next base: position 161,323 of record NW_024468518.1, on the reverse strand, counting down.
GTTATCGGGGAATTTGTGAAAACGTTTCTAGCAACATGCAAGTACAGAGATGAGGTTACCATCGTTCACGCAATCTCCAGCAAGAGAAAGCCTGTGTACTACTTGGATGGTCGATTACGCTTAAAAAGGATATCTCCTTCACTTTGCGACTCGGTTGTTCCAATGCTAAGCTCCATCATGATCTTCTTTGGCGAGCGCACCGTCAAATACCGTACACACCGAGGTCAAGACGATTACCATGATCACAGCTCATCACCTCCCACATCTCTCAACACAAGCGGGCGCACCATGCGGTTCCAATTTTGCGCCCATGTCGACCATTGCCATGTCTCTCCGTCATTCCCGCCCACCTGGCCTTCCTTGAACGTCGATGGCACATGGTCCGACGGCGGGAGCGGCGCAGAGTGCATCAGCGATGCTCGGAGTAATTCAAGTGAGGGAGAATTAGGATGCAACGAGAAGAGACTCTGAACGAGAACGAAAATGAGCGCACTAATGACGGTCAAGGGACACTGTGCGCACCTCCAGTTGTCCGGCGAGCTGCTGATCATTGTGGAAGACCAGCCCGTTCACTCCGTCCAGCACGAGTTCATCTAAGCTAGAGATGAATGAGCCACTAATGCTGATCACAACGCAATGGAGACTCGCCATGCAAAGCCCAGCGCGCAGACCGGGAGTTCGCAACCGAACATGTCGACAACCTTCATCGGCAAGTCCAGCGCAGAGGAACTCGAGTGCAGGGAGACTCCCAGGTCAGCCGATCCTACAGGCAGGTCAGAAACCCGCCCCCCTCTCGTTATGGAAGTCTACGTACCGAGCAGAATTGGGTAATCCTCCGCCTCGAGCCACATGGTCACACATCGCACAAACTGCCATGGGCTCTCGTCTTCTGCCCCATCCTGCAACTGCCCGATCCTCTGCATGTATGTATCCCGGAGGGGACCCTTCCCTGTTACGATCACGAGCAATTTCGGCAGCGCGCACCGGTTATTCTCTGTTGATCCCACGCTCCCTTCGTGCTCCTGACTGAGTATCCGAGCACGCTTCTCGTACATCACCAACGCATCTATCAAGATACCGAAATCCTCATCTGGCGTCCACGAAGTGCTCGAGACAACAAGAGCGGGCCGATCCGAGCGCAGTGTTGCCATAGGCGCTGCGTCCATCGCTAACGGGTCTGTATCTACGTCTGACAGGATCGGCTCAGGGTCGAGACTGAGGGAGCCTGTGGTGTCGTGACAGGGACGAGAGGGCTCTGAGGAAGAGACTGAAGGACTTGCTAGTGAGGTGAAAGGAGTGGAGTACGGAGGGTTACTAGGTGGAAGGAAAGACGTTAAGGTGGGCACTGCGAGAGAAGGGCGCAAGCGAAGGAAGAGTTCGTGCGTTTCAGTGGGCGAGGCGCGGTGGAATCGTGCAGGTGGCCGGTCATGTAGTACTACCTTGTGTCCTCTGGCAACGAAGGTAAGCGATAAGATGATTCTTTGCCAATAGAGACATTTACTGTAGGTGCCATTCCTTCACGAGAAAGTCACGCATGGCTCGCGTGACGAATAGGTGAGCATACGCTGAGCGTCCGAAGTACGCTTCAAACCTGGAAGTCACATCTTCATAAAGCGGAACGACAGGTCAAGCAACAGAATGCCTACGCCTTTGCAACTTTCACTAGAATGTGGCGTTCACCAAGTTTCAGCGCGAGGATACTGTATCCCAGATTGTGCCAGTCGATAATGACCTTACTTCCTCTCAGCCTTGCCACAAGCCACACGAGAGCAAGGGTTGGAATGCTTGGCGGATTCTTTCTTTCGAAATCATTATGTCTCTTCAGACCAATCTGCAGGATGAACGAGGAAGACACGAACCTGCACCAAGATGAACTCCGGAGGGTGGGGAATGTGGTATAGAAGCGTATCCATGATGCTCATGACCTGGTGGAATATTTTGCACGGTGCAGCCAATATGAATGGAATGTCCGAGAGGTACGCCGGTGGATTAGACAAATAGAGGAAATGCACGTGCGGCAGTGAAAGGAGAGACGGGACAGGTTTTGCGCCTGCGCATCGGTTGTTAAGAGAGCACACATAGAGTTCAAGATACACTCACCTCTATATCCTATAAGGTATGTTTCGAACCCGTTGGTGGCAAAACTCTCCGCATGATACATCATGCGAGGACTGCGGCCAATGTCACCGAGAACGAGTATGGCGACCGACCGCAACAACGGCCGCTCTCGCGGCTTGAAGTAGAACCATACCAGGCCCGCAACGACGACAGCTATGGCTATCTGAAAGAGAGATTTTGTGAACGTGTCCATGTCCTATCACGGCTTGCGACTGCGGTTCACTAGGCTTAGGTTCGATGTCACTGCGGGTGGCTGCGAATATGCCTCAGGGTGGCATGTGGCACGTGGCGCACTCGATCTCTTGATGGCGCATCAGCGCCTGTGAACGTCCGCTCTGCCCGCCGCCCCTGCAGGCGACTAGGATCTGGCCGCAATACCTGCTACCTCTGGCCAGAGTAGTAAACAGGCCCTCGGAAATAGGTTGAATGGCCTCTATTCGCGTAACGTTGTAATCCATCCCTCTAGAGGTGCCCGAGGCACGGCTGTCTGTGGCCACAGAAGAACCATTATTATATTTATCCGCACAATCGTGTGTCTGTGGCACTTTATCACGGAGTTATTGAGTAAAAACCTCGGTTCTGTTACTCTGAGCCAAGAAAATGGCTGATCTCCTGCATTTTTAACCGCAAATTCGTGCAATCCAGGTGAGCTGCTGGCCGCCAATAAAAGGAACTGGTGCTGATTATCCCAATCTATCATCAGCTCATCCGATTATCCGCGAACCATTGTTGTGTGACAGGACGTCACTATCTGACGGAAAATATAACACACCCCAAACTCCGCAAGACAAGGGATACGCAACACAGCGATGATCCTGCTGAATGCATGATAAAATCCCCAGTGGTGAAGAGTAAAGGAGCCACTGACCTACATACGGTGAAACTGCTCAAGGATAATACAGTGATAACGCCAAAAAATAACCGATGGCCCGGCCGCTGTTGCTTCCGCGAAGGTGAGACATCTTGGCCCGAGTGGCACATCATGTGGGTTGCCTTGATCCGGCGAACACGAGGCGTTTTGGCCACTTTCTTCAATCCTTTATATTTCCGCCCACTTGTGAGCCACCCTGGTGCGGTCGTTCTGTTCCATTCTGTGGCCTGCAACTTGCAATCAGCTCTCGTCCACTAACTCTTTCCTGTCGTCTTCTCGCGTGTCTCGTTGAGCTCTGTACGTCCGTCGCAGGTATTCGCTGACATACCCGCATTTGGCTAACGTTCCCGTTCGTAAAGTTCTCATTCCACTCAGCAAAATCTTCCAACATGCCTGTCGCCAGCGCACAAGAGGTGGATCGTTTTCTGGACGGAGTCTTAGCATATGTGAGAAGCCTTGAGAGTGCTTCTGCTAGCTACGCATCGCTGACCTCGTACCCGCCTTCGTTGCCCATCCCCCTCCGCCGCCACATTCCTCTTAACTCGCAACCCCTCCAGTCCATTCAAAACATCCAGCTCGCCAATAGAGAAGGTTCCACTGCAACGAACGGCGTGCAACCTACCGACGTGCTATCTACCACCGTGCAGCAAACTCGCCACACGTCTCGTCCTCGGGCCTCACACGACAACAACCTCAACGACCATGGACCCCGTCTACAGGGGATGACTAGAGCCGCTCTCGAAGCCAAGGCACGCAATACTGCGAGGCGTTTTGTATTGCTCGGAAGCGTTGCTGCGGCCTCGGGTGTACGGGTGGATCCTCCCACCTTATCTGGCTTTTCTCCAGTGAATGTCATCCCGCCGCTCGAAGAAGACTCTCTCCGAGAGCACGGTTACGCCACATACGGAGGACCGCATGCAAGGCCTCCTGTTACTATAGATGACTGCTATAGTTCCATAATCCCACCGTGGCGCACAATGCAGGGACCCTACGTTACGACATATCAGGGCCGTCCTCTGGAAGCCATGTCTGGAGCTCGTAGGTCCCCCGTGGGAACGATCATTACCATCCCCCCGTTCCCGGACGTCCCACAAGCCAGCTCCGGCGAACAGGAAATCGGTGGCGGCAAGCCTCTCGTCGACCGCATAGGAGCGGCCCTTCCCTCTGCGCTTCGCTCTCCGCGTAAGCACCAGCGCAAGGGATTCAAGAAAGATAGTTCCCCTTCAAAGCCTAAGTCTGCGCGTCGTGTCCACTTTAATGTAGATGGAGAGCAACCTATGTCATCCCCCGGGCGTCCAAGTAGCTCTAAGCGCTACCCCCAAGAGCACTATCCCAAGCGAAAGGATGCCAATGACAGTCCTTCGCATCGTGGGCAGCGACAGCGCGACCGCCGCCCTGGATATATGGTCTCTCGTGACAAGAGGCATCCTAATGTCCGCAATGACGAAGTCCCTCATCATCATCAGTCTTTCCCATCAAACGGGCATGCGGATTACGACAAAACCCCAGGCGACTATGAAGGAAGCAGTTCCTCACAACAATCTTGGCCTTCAACGTCGACCCAGGAATACAGCTACCACGAGCAGCTCTATAGCTACGAATCCTACTCTAGTCGCTCATCTGATGGGTACCCCTGCAACGACTCCTGATTCGGAGGTATGAATTTTTTCTCTTCATCGACAAAGGCTTGCACCGACTCCATGTTTGTATCTTTGCAGCATCAACATTATCACATAGCACACGGAGCATAGATAAGCTCATGAAAAATGTCAGGATGTATGTTTAACTGGTAGTCAGAAGAGAATGTGTTTGCCAGATTTGGATTGATATCTCGGTGAATTTATGTTTTGGCATTAATGACCACTTTGTGTTTTGCGTGCCGTCCTGTCGATCTGATGGTATATGTTTGACCAGCATGGTATATGTGGACATCCATGCTGAATGCAAGTTTCTGTGAAGTCCGTTTAAAGACATGAGGGTAGCCCCGTCACTGATGTTGAGTCGTTGACAATCTTTCCATGCTGCTAATAGGTATAAAAGAAATGAATAAGACGTCCGTCGAAGTGACACATCTGCTATTGAGTCATAATCTACATGCGCAGCTTCTTCTCCATCTCTGCATGAATGTCCAACGGTTGTGATAGCTCCGATGCTGTACACAGGATCAATGAGCACCAGGCATCGGTAAAGATGAAATAGTGCACACCTGGCATCATGAAGTCCGCACAGTCCAACGTCTCGTCACGTCCCATCAAGATATCAAGATGGATATTCGACTGAGGAAGGGCGGGCATGTGGGAGTTCTGTATACGATAGCAGTTGCGACATGAGATAGGCAGCCGTGAGCGGGTGACTGGTTGAGAACTGACCTGTGCGACAATCTTGCGTTCCATAAGCAGTCGCATCGGCATGTGCAAGCCAAACATCTCTCGCTGCATCGTGAGCTTCAGGTTGTCTTGTGTTGCCTCCCACTAGCATTACGGATTGTACGACGTGCGACGGCAATCAGACATGGTAGCTTCAGCAGATGGACAGACATACGTTCTCGAGCCTCTCTCTAGTACCTCCGTTCGCTGTCACTTCCGCAGAAAGGCTTCTAGGACCATATCTGAGCGTGTCGTGCAACCCAAAGCTATTTACCGTGTCCTGAACGGACGCGGTCTTGGACGAGGACGCGGGGACGATGCGATGCGAGGATTCCTGTTGTCATCGTCTCAGCCTGTCAGGTTTGATTGAATAATGTGGCATTCTCATACCATTGCAGCGGAAAAGAATCAAACAGCTTGAGAAGAAGATGGAATCAGGATGCAGTCGAGAGGCAACGCCACTTCAGCTGACGCGTTCTCGCGACGCGTTTACAACGTTCCGCATTAGGCATGTCTGTACAAAATCTCCAGATCTTTGCGAAGGACCCCGGTATATGCTAGCAGACCATATGTTGATGGCTCGATCCGTGATTCTTGTCTACCTTCATGCGTGCGTCGTCATTCAACACATACTTAAATACATCCTAGTTGAACGCATTCCAACAATCGTTTTTACAAGGATCTACGCAATCGTGGTTCTAGAGGTCCTAGCAGGCAGGTGTTTGGGGTTCTATGGCTGAAATCTAAACATCCGTTTCCGTCACATCTGTGCCATCCTTGTGTGACCATTCGTACATCATGACCCTCTCAGGATCTGGGCGGGAAAAGTGGATTACGAGAAGGATGTAGATGTGCAACACACGGTACCAGAATCAACCGCGGCGAATGCTGGAGTCGAATCTCAGCGATTGTGACCGGCATTGGCAAGCAGATTCATCGAAGCACTACTACTGAGTCTCCGACGCGGCATCCTTCCGACAATCAAATCCAATGCACACGGGCAGGACATGTAGACTTTTCGTAGCATTGATGTCACTTTTTGTAGGGCCCGTTGAGTAAGCCCCCCCGCCGCGTTCTGGACTGGTGGCCCATTTTGGAGGTCGACGCCAACTCCACGCTGGTCTACGTCGGGGTCCTCCTCAAGTCATCCGCTGTATGGCCCTCTCGAAAGGCCTCAATATCTAGCAGGGTCTTTGCTATTTCTATAAATCCCATTCCACCGAATTGTTCAACTTTTGCATGCATCGACAGAGGAATATAGTCCGTTCGTCTGGGAAGGGGCCACTTTCACGTTACTCATTCGGAGGACAAATTTATCGTCAACGCTAAGCAAATCCAAGCCACGCTGCAAATTCGGGGCGACACCGGATGCGCCTTCGTTGGCGATCGTCATGACAAGAAAAGCCTCCTGCGTGTGATAATAAAGCACCACCGGAGGTGCGGAGTCGAGCCCCTATCCTCCCTTTCCGTGTATCCGCACATCCGAAGCTGCTGTCTCGATATTAGACGGCAGTTATTTGCTCGTCTACTATCCTCTTCCAGCCCTCCTGGGAACACCTAGACCCGACTCACCTTAGAAAGCTCCCGTGCTCATAATCCCGGCCGTAGTTCTCTATCAATGGACTCAAAATCGGATGCATATGTCATGACCGCATTCAGGATGTTTCGCAACTATTCTAGGCGCATTATAATTGTGGTTCCGATCGCGCTCCTGTGTATGCTCTCTACTGCAATGCTTGCATTTCATCCAGGAAGACCGGACAACGGACCTCGCTTGCGCTGGGTCAAGGAAGGTTCCGACCTGGCGAATGCTCAGAATACATTTCATGCATCAGACCTTGGCGACCCTGAATACCTGAAGCACGAAAACTACTTGCGATCGCCGCCTACAGCGCATTTCCGAGGTATTTGCAGCCGATTGCTGGACTGTAGATCGGAGGTAACACATGAATATGTAGACAGTCTCAGATCCGATAGGAAATATCTGACGTCCTGGCTATCTGCGGGTTGGAGTGAGTATCGAATTGGGTCATCTTTGCATTGGGAATCTAACTATCAATCCTGACGCTTCCACAGCGAACGATGTCATAACAATTGTGAGTGCACTATTCATTCAACATTATCCCGTTTTGTTCAATCTGTGATCCAGGGGAACCTCATCTATCTCGCACAAATCACGTCTCGTATACCAGTTGTTCCACCCTTCACATCTCACATCGGCGGAGCGAACATTCCCATTTCATTTTCTGAGATCTTCGACGTCCCTCGACTTGCGCATGCGCTGAAAATGCCGATTCTCGAGTGGCAAGATATCAAGAATGTCACACTCTCTGAGAATCTCGGAGAGCGAGATGAGCTTGGCTGCTGGAATATTTGGGAAGTCGACAACGTCCCCGCAGACGGCCCTCGGGGAAGCTATACTACGGGCTTGCTCAATCTAGGTAAGTCTCGGGATTTTTACTTCAAGGATTTGACGTGTGATGGACTTGACATCCGTTAGATATATCATATACTCGGGCCCCTCAGTGGGTCAAGCTAATGCCCGGCTTTGTACACGATTCACATTCGAGATTCTGGTCGCTAGCGCGACTAGCCTTCCCAGAGTCGCGTGAAACTAATCTGAAAGACCCGGTTTCTCATCCGACTCTACCGTCAGAACATCACGGAGTGGTACTCCCACCTGACGAACAGCTCTTATGTTATGACTATTTGTACTACGTGGCAGGTGACACAGTGAGTCAATAGTAGCTCAATGTCTTCCAGAGAGGGATAAGCTAATAGAAATCCGCCGTAGCCGTTTGAGATTGAGTATGATTACAGCCCGGTGTGGAGGTTCGTCGCGAAGCACTTTCGGTGGACACAGTCCTTGGAAGAGCTCGCAGGGGACATTATGAGGCGCACTATGAGCGTACCCAAAGGGAAGGCCGTCCCTCCTGTAAGTGACACATATTTGCATGCCTCGCCACACAATTGACTTGGTATCGTAGTTCATAACTGTCCATGCTCGACGAGGAGACTTTGTCGACTGGTGCAATGGTGTGCCCGAAGAAGAGTGCTTCGCGCCTCTGTCTGCTTTTGCGCGGCGCGTACAGGAGGTACAAGACGAGCTGCGTGCTGTGCACGGTATCGAGGCGAGTCACGTCATCATGACTAGCGATGAGAAGGATGAGGGTTGGTGGGATGCGGTGAAGGAGATGGGGTGGTTGACCATAGACCACGAGCGGACGGTGCAGGTGCACGGGAGGTGGTAAGTTGCGCCCAAGTATGTTATCATAAACGAGAAGCTGATACAGTGCCGGTAGGTATCCGGTGATCCTGGATGCCGTGATCCAGTCTCGCGGCATGGGCTTCGTCGGCACAGATCGCTCGACGTTCTCCGTAATGGCGAGACGCCGAGTCTCGGAGTGGAACGGTGGAGCAGTCAGGACTGTCAAATGGGGTCATCCCGATGCAGATGCACACTGAACTCCACATATCCAAAGTACGTCACGGCCTCTGGGAGGCTGATATATTTCTAGTTCGGGCGATGCAGTTCAAAGACTTGGTTTCTTGAAGATCCCCTTGGAGTCTCACTGGAAAATGTATCAGTATATCCTACAATAGCGCATACATTATCTATGGAAGAACTCGTATTATATGTAAGAGTAGGAAGTTTCCACTGCTGAGATGTGCGCTTGCTTGCTGGGTGAAAGCAATAGACTCCGATGGTACAAGCCAAAGTCAACTGGGAGCTACTAAGCAGCAAACTGTTCATGTTCGACCTGTCGCAACTGCCAGTGTTTTCCGGATGCGCACCACAATATGACCAGGATATTGGGCCAGATCCGGACCCATCGACAGCTGCTATCGTCTCGACAACCGTTCAGAGAAAGAACGATATGAATGAGGTATGGTATTACAATGCTTCCAAGATAAGATTTAAGGAAGGATAGTGCCAACGAGCACCTTCAGATAGTCATCGTGATATCTAATATTTTGTCTGAGTAGCAAAACAATGCACCCTGGCCGAGTGGTATTCGAGGCTACTCTGGTTTTGCCCATCCACATGGCACAGCCTGCATAGATTTATTTTTCCACGGGAAACCTGATGCAAAAATGGTGAAAATATCTTATGTCTGGATATGGAAATGGTTTGGAAATTGGGCGGAGACAATTAAATTATGTTACGATTGTTTTACTGAAACGTATCAGCAATAGTGAAACTTTTTCCCAAAGGAAGATATTTCAGTCCAAAAATATGTGATACCGATATGTTTCGGTGAAGCAATTGTAACATAATTTAATTGTCTCCGCCCAATTTCCAAACTATTTCCATATCCAGACTTAAGATATTTTCACCATTTTTTCATCAGGTTTCCCGTGGAAAAATAAATCTGTGCAGGCTGTGTGGACCACCAGTGAGGTGGCAGTGTTTCTGCATTGGGGGAATGTGGAAGCATCTGTGCATCCGTTCAATCCGGAGAAGGGGCAGAGGTTGTTGAGGAAAATTTGTGGGCATTGTGTGGCAGTCAGCAGTCATAATGGTGGTCGGCCACCATACTGGATTTTTTTAAAGTTGGGTACGGGAATAAACGTTTTCTAGTTGACATGAGGTAAATGCAACTGTCAGAGCGTACATACGGCTGCCAGATCGGGCCTTGCCACCGGAATATGCCGAATGTACGGACGGTGTCGATCCTCGCAGCCACAGCGGCCTCACTGACATCCCTTCCAAACTCACCATCATCGTCAAGCTGCAGCAATCGCCGCCATGTCCGCCGTCACTGCGCCGCGCAAACCTGCAGCGCGTCTTCCACGTCCCGCTGCTCGATATTGGAAAGGCAAGGCCCCGAAGGGCGCGGGGGAGGAGCCCTCGGACGAGTCTGAATATGAGGAGGAGGAGGCGCAGGAGCCCGAGGAGGAGGGAGATGTGCTGATTCAGGACATTACAACCGAAGAGGTGGAGGAAGAGGAGAGATTAGAGGTGAGGAAGGAGAGGGCTGGGGCGAAGGCAAAGGGGATTAGTGTTGCGTTGAGGGATGTGAATATCTCGAAGGAGGGGCATGTGATTGTTGCTGGGAAGGAGGAGGTTGGAAGGACCGAGATTGAGGTTTTGGAAGGTATGTGCTCGTCATTGTCATTCCAGATGGTCTCGCTGACGTGCTGCCTGCAGAGGAAGTAGAGGAAGAGGAGGAAGAGGAAGAAGAGGTATGTCTCGTCATTATGTATGTCGTCTAACTAATAGTCCTCATTATGCAGTCTAGCGAGGAAGAATCAGAAGAAGAGTCCGAAGAAGAGCAGCGGAAGTTCCAATTACGACCCGTATTTGTGCCAAAGTGCGTACCTGCAGTATCGTTCACGCTGCTCACACGAATCTTTCGATCTGACATGCTCATCACATCTCATAGACGCGCACGGATTACAATAGTAGAAAGAGAGGCTATGGCAGAGGATACCGAGGAGGCACTTCGAAAGAAGGAACTCGAGGCTGAAGAGCGCAAGCAGCAAAGTCACAACATGGTAGCTGAGAGCATCCGGCGGGAGCTCCTCGAAAGTACTTTTTTTTAATCCCCTCCTTTTCCGCTTACTCATGTCTATCCATGACAGAGGAGAAGGAAGAACAAGTTCCTGATGTCGATGACACGGACGGCTTGGACCCGGAGGGAGAGTTTGAGGCGTGGCGTTTGCGCGAACTTGCCCGCATCAAGCGCGACAAGGAGGCGGCACTCGCTCTCGAGCTGGAGAGAGAGGAGATCGAGAGACGGAGAGCTCTGCCAGAGGAGCAGCGTTTGAGAGAGGACCTGGAGCGTGCGGAGAAGACCAGGAAGGAGAAGCCGAAGGGGCAGCAGAAGTTCTTGCAAAAGTATTGGCACAAGGGCGCATTCCACCAGGTGCGTGCTAGTCATTGCTTATACTCCATTTTACTTCCCTACCATTCTACTCAACCTGGGCCCACTTCCTGCCCGGATTGCATGCTGACTTTTGACCTACCTGCAGGACGAGGAGATCTCGATGCGGCACGATTTCACTGAGGCGACCGAGTCGACGGTGGACGTTTCGCTGCTGCCCAAGGTCATGCAAGTGAAGAACTTCGGCAAGCGTTCACGTACGAAGTACACGCACTTGCTCGATCAAGACACCACAGTCGTCTCGGGCGGATTTGGCGGAACGGCGCCTGTCAAAGCGGGCGGGATGGGTACCACGGGAGGCGGCTGCTTTATCTGCGGGGGTCCACACTTGAAGAAAGGTGAGTCATTATCGGTTGAAGGGGGTCGAGGGAGAGCATTAATGAGTGCGTCGATTGCAGATTGTCCACAGGCCAAGGACCTTCCACCCAACAAGATAGGCACCGGAGCCAATGCGGGCGCAGGAGGGCCGAGAGGGTGGGGTGCGCGGGGAGACAAGGACGAATCACGCGGTTCATGGCGCGATCGCGACGACGGAAGGAGAGCAAATGGGGACGAACACAATGGGCGGAGAGCGGATGACAGGGACCGCTACCGGGATAGAGAGCGAGGCAAGTGGGACGAGCGGGAGCGAAGGGGTGGTTATGACCGCGATCGGGACAGGTATGCGAGTGAGCGCAGGCAGAGATCGTACTCTCGTTCAAGATCGCGCTCGCCACCTAGGAGGGAACGATGGCGGGATGAGGACAGACGTGAAAGGCGCCGTTTGAGGGAACGTTCGGTCGATGCGGAGAATGATCATGCTGATAAGCGGAGGCGCGTGGACTGAGCGGTGTGGGCGGTGGTGTCTACACGGTGTGTTGTGTAAAGTATTGGATTTCAGGTATCCGTCTATATCCTACAGAGATCGCTATCGAACAATGTGGTACATATGAAGCACAGCCGTCAGAAAAGCAAGAGTCGACGTCAATAATGGAATGAGTGTCCGTTCGTTTGGTCCAGGCGTTTGAGCTCATCATTCATCCCATCCTCAGCATCAGCAGATAGCGCACTCGGATCTGGGAAGTGTCATAAACGATGTACTGATATGACCGAGCAGCATCAGTCTACCGTCACTCGCAAGGGAGGCAAACGGCTCACCTCGTTGTAAAACAGACCCGCTTGCGGGTCGGAAGTATCCTTCCCCTTTCCTTTTGGCATGTGACAGCCCTTCAGCGCATCGTTCTCCAACGCCTCACCAGCATCCTGCCATTCTCCAGGTTGTGTCCGGCCCAAGCCCTTCGTGCACCTTCACAAACGCTATCGTGAGCCAGCCGAAGCGAAAACAAAAATGGTATGCCCACTTCTTCCCGGCGTTGATGCAATCTACATTAGCGTCGTAGTTGGCGTTGTACTGTTCGTAGAATGGCTTCGCGGCGACCTCGCAGAGGAGTAGTAGGCCGGTGTTGTCGCTCAGGCTGCGTGATGAATGTTGAGCCCGTTAGGTGCGCACACGTTTGAAGGGACGACTTACTAGGAATGGCAGTAACCCGCCGACTAATAGGGTAACAGACAACGGTGAGATAGAGCTTTTACAAAGAACATGGGGCCAAGATACCTTGGACATCATCTGGAGCGATATGTATATTAGCAGTTGACCCCATTGTGCAGAAAAAAAGACTCACATCCGCGAAGTATACTCCTTTACCGAACATGTACCCTGCAAGAATCTCAGCAAACACTTCACATACACTGCGACTGTGGCGCATACCAGTGACAGGAGCTGTGTGGATAGAAGGCAGATTAGCTATGCTCATCTGGAAAAAAAAGCATAACACCGACCTTCAGGAGGCGCGATACGCAGGCCCTGGCTCAAGATACCCGCAAAGTTCGTCGTGCGCGAGCCGTGCCAAAGCAGGAGCCGATGCCCATCTGGCAGGTCATCATGTCCGGCCCGTATCCATGCATCCGTCTCTTCCTGCCTGCGCACACACATCTTCACTTCCTCTTCAGAAACAAGATTTTACCCACACTTACCTCTCGACGCGGAACGCATGGTGAATATCCACCTTGTAGTGGCGGTGCGACTCGCCGTGCGTGTCTCGCGCGTACGCCTCGAGCGCAGTGAACTCCCCGCTGTCGCGCGCGATGGGGTCCATGCGCGAGAGGCGCAGTGAGAGGAAGCTCGCGTCGATCGGGTTCACGGGCTCGCCCTGTGCGTTGCGCGGGATCGAGGAGGTGATGAGCTTTGAGGCGATTTCCTGGGTGAAGAGGTGCGTGGTGAGCTGGCAGGCGCGCTGACGAGGGGGAGGGCAGATCATACCATCTCTCCGAGGGAGTCGACGAGGTCGAGTTCCTGGATTGAGGTCAGTGGGCTCGGTCCTTAAACTGGGTGGCACAGGCACGTACTCTCTTGAGCATGAGCATGTTGTCGATGATTGTCGGCCTGTTCCTTCCAAAGACATGGGGGATGATGCTGGGCCAGGGTATCAGCCGTAAGAACCACCAAACGACATTACAGACGTACGAATAGTATCGGCCGGTCAAGTGTTCGACGGCAGGGCGGAAACCACCGTATTCTTGTGCAGCAGCCCCGTTGGGCTGGGAAATGACCTCGGACAGTCTCTGTACGAGTGTCAGATGTCAGCGTTCACGGAGGTTAGAAAACAGGCATACATTCATACCTTCAAAGCGGCGAATCCATTCAGGATGGTCGACTTGGCGAGCTTGCCTTGAGGGAACGTCAGATATTTCACGAACGGGCCGAGATGCGCGCCTACCGAGCGGAAGCTTGTTAGCATCATAATTCATCGACGACAGGTGTGCTTCGATCAACCTAGCGATCGCACGTTCAATTTTATGAGCAGCTAGGAATGGAATGAAAAGAATTCACTTTGCGGAGAAGATCAGCCTGCAAAGGGCCTGCGTCTCCACAGGTAGCGTCGAATCGGGGACCTTCTCTTCGTCTTTCTCCTTGGATGGGCCGGCTTCATCCGACTTGGGATCTTCCTCCTCGTCCCCGAATACGCGCTCGATCCACTGGTATTTGCCTTCGCAAATGTCACACAGCGTAAGCGAACAACTGGCGGCGTGACGTAACTCGGTGAATGCACCTACCCTTACTCGCGACCGTACCGTGCCTGTTCTCCCAGGCGACGCCGGCTTTTGCGCGGAACTGAGACTTGAACGCGATGACTGCTCCGGCGGCGTTGAATGGACCCTGACGTAGATGTGTCAGCGCGTGATGATACCGAAGGGCATGGAACCTGTCCAACCTTCTGCTGCTTCTGGCCATACTCTCCGACGCGACCCCAGCGAGTATATAAAATGCACTGGTCCGTGCTGCCGACAGGATGCAACACTTGAATCACATAGAACCTATGCGGGCGAGACGCAGTATAAAAACATGTAGATATTGCGACGAGTCGGACTTACTTGTTGGCGTTCTTCGAGACGTCTGTCTGATTGAGCGTTGCGTCCCATACGCCCTCGCTCGTCACAAGTACCTGGTGTGAGTCTGCGTACCAAACGTGAATTATGCTGAGAGAATGCATACATGCGTGACCTTGGATACTTACTCACGTAGCCGGACTGTGGGTCCACAGGTGCAGCACCCCTCTTCAGTACGGTGACCTGAGACGTCGAGTCAGCATCGGTTGAGAATGCTTATAGCTGATCGGTGAACAATAATTCTGTCTGATAAGATATATACTGGGAAGCATATATGCGTTGGTAGGGTAAGGTGCGGAGTGCATCCAGCTCTCATTCCTCATAGAATGGGCAGGGCTACAACGCTTACTTCCCCGAGCGCGTAATTTCGGACAGGAACCTAGAAGTGGGTTAAGAGCGAGGAGGAAGCTTACCATCTTTGCAGGTTTATCGTCTGCCTTCTCCGGTGCTGCAGTGCTGGCGTTCGCGTCACCGGTAGCCTTGTCGTCGCCGGCCTCGCTCTCACTGGCTTTGGCTTTCTTACTCTTGGGCTTAGCTTCTTTCTCATTATCAGACGCATCGTGAGTGCGTTTCGCCTTGCCCTTTGCCTTGGACTTGGGCGCCGTAGAGGCTTTGGGTTCGGGCGCTGCCATGGCCTCGGAAGCCTGAGCTTTAATCCTGGTGCTCGACCTCGTACCGCGCGGTGCAGGCGGGTTCGACGCGTCAGACGCGTCAGCGACAGCGGCTTTCTTACGAGGAGGCATGTCAGGGGATATGATGGGGGAAGAAGATGGGGAACGGACGCGATTGACCGGGTTTATATGTTGTGCGACGCGGGCGCAGCGGGATTCTAATTTGACGACGCGGCGGCCCGTCGAGCGTCGGGATCTGCCCAGATATGGTATTTGGGCGCTGCCGTGCGTCCGCCGCGTTGCCTGAAATGCTCACACCGAGTCATGCTGTCCTGATTTGGATTCGGCATCTTCCCACCGTTCTCCTTTCGGCGTCGTATCGCCGCAACCTCCGAGCGACGGTCATGCGCACGTACACACGTATGCTGCTGGATTGAGTCCTGGGATGACTCATGCAGCATGTCCGCTTCCGCGGGAGCGCTTCGACTTCGCATAGCAAGCGATGTCTGCGAACCGCACGAACGAGTCGTTCGAGTCGCGCTGTACCTTAGGCGACGCTTATTCCAATATCGCCTTTGCAATCCTTTCTTCTGGAGGTGCGACGTAGAAGAGAGTGCTCAGTGGAGATATGGGACAGCCGATAGTAAGTCTAGCCAACGCTTGTACGTGGAACATGAGAACATTCATCTGCCAGCAGAAATAGCCACTCTCTACAACGCAGCTGCAGGCGAACCTAACTAGTTGCACATCTCAGTCTAGAGATGCAGCAGGCCTATACTGCATGCTGCCCACAAGCCAAGTGGGGCCTAACGTCATGGACCCATACTCTCTCGTTCAGTGCCACCGACTGCCACCGAGTCAGTCGTGCAGATACGGGCGATATCATTCAAAACGGCATGTACGACAGCTAAGCCGAACTAAGGCAAGTATCGCAGTTTAAACTTCTGCTCGCCGTGCTGTGCAGTAGATTGCACCGCCACACAAGATCTACACCGCGAGTCCGGGACCCACCGCCAACGAGGAGTGCATGTGATTATGACGAGAGGCTCCAGTCCGAGAACGTCGGCAGTCGGGGCACAGCAAAATTAGTCACCGTGGCCTTCGCGCACGTAACAGGCTCGGATTGGAAGAGTTCATCGACACTCTCGAGAAGTCTCGGCCGCTCCGTGCTGGTCGATTGTCGGTGAGCGATCCCCGTCGGTGGATCCTGCGCTGGATTTATCACGCTTCGGCAGTGATATGACCCTCTCGAGCAGCCCATGGGTGTTATGCCGCTTTGCTAAGCGCAGTGGCCATTGTATGGTCAGCTGGCGTGCTAAGGACGGCTGTCATTTCACTCCTTTAAGAGAGCCTTGACAGCGGTCCAGGCTTTCCAACGGATGAAAGGCGGAAAGTCTTGACCAGCGGCGTGAACTCACCGAATGGTTGACGTCAGCCCATTTCACCATCGGAGCTGTGGCAATTGTGATGACCGTTGTGATGCGGTCACCCTGCGCCACTTCAGGCGACCAGCCTTTCGATGCCCGGCCACAGGGCGGAAGAGCCCTTGGTGCATATATAACCCTTCCGCCGGAGCTGCACGTCCCGCCATCCCCTTTTCACGAACCATTTACGCCCGCCTTCTACGCGCGACGACGAACATGAAGTACTCCCTCCTTCCATTGGCCCTATTGGCCACCGTGCCCGCCGTCTTAGGGCAAAACGCGACCTTCCTTACTGGCTTTCGGAACGCTCTTGACGCTGCTAATCTTACGTCATTCGCCTCTGCAACCGAGGAGCTCAACACAACTGTTGCTGGGAGGGACATCTTGGCTGCCATTTCGAGCGGCCAACCCTTCCTTTTATTCGCGCCCAACAACACTGCACGTAAGTCGATTGTCACAGTCTGCGCTTCCTGCTCGTCTTGAATATCCGCTATAGTGGCAAATGGCCCCTCGAATTCCACCACGAACATAACTGATCTGCTCTCGTACCATATCGTGCCCGGAAACTTCAGCGGCGTGAAGACGACCTATCCCAACATCACGCTCGGCCGCACCCTCCTCAACGACTCGAGCCTTGTTCACCTCGAGGGCAATAAGAGTCAGGTTGTTGCATGGGCCACGTTTTTGGATAACAAGACCCACGTCCTGAACCAGAAGTACGTTCATCGTTGCTGATTTCCAAAGATATCATATGCTCATCGCTTGCAGTAACAATACGGAAGTCACCAACGTCACGACCTATGGCAATATTACCGTCTACACCGTCACTTCCGTGCTCGAGTACCCCGGCACTTTTGAAGACCTTGTACTATACGATAACATATCGCTGACGGGGTTCAATTCCACTCTTGGCAACATCAGCATACCGTACTACAATTCGACCACGGGCTCGGAGAACGACACAGTGGTATTTGACATCATCAGCGACCTACGGGGTTTCACCCTCTTTGCACCGAGTACCTGTGCGATCGAGGAGCTGTTGGGCCAGTTGTTGGTCTTGGAGGACAACACCACGCTGCTCGAAATTATTTTAGATAACCACGTGCGTACACCTTCCGTCCATCCTCCCCGCGTGTGTATTGACAATCGACATCCTCCATAATAGTTCATCAATGGGACCTCGGTTTACTCTCCGCAGCTTGTCGGCGCGAACTACACGTCCGCCGGCGGCGAGAACTTAACGTTCAGTATCAACGCGACGGGGCAGTATGTCACCTCCGCCAACACGACCGCGCACATCATCCAGCCGGATCTGCTTCTCTGGAACGGTGTCGTGCATATCATTGATCAGGTGCTCCTGAACACGAAGGAGAATGCGACCATCGCCAGCTCTGCGTGAGTATTGTGCTCTATCTGTAGCGCTGCGACTGCGGGCTGACCCTGATACCCTGCATCACAGTGCGGCGTCTGCGACATCCGCCGCTGCGCAGAACGCAACCGCATCCGTGACGGGCCCGATTGGTTTCTCGCAGACTGCGTCACTCTCTGCCAAGAGCTCCGCCTCCGGTTCTAAATCCAGCTCCGCCTCCAGCTCTGCATCCAGCTCCGCTTCCAGCTCTGCCTCTAGCTCCGCGTCCAGCTCCAGCTCCGCCTCTAGCTCCCCCTCCAGCTCCACCTCGAGCTCCCCCTCCACTTCGGCCTCCACCTCCACCTCCAGCTCTACCTCCACCTCCGTCTCCAGCTCTGCCTAATAGCTCTGTCGTCCCGGCACCTCGCGGCTGATGGGCTTCGGCGTCACCGCGACGGGTGTGCTCTTGGGCGGCCTGTTGAAGCTCGCGTGAGGATAAAAGTGAAAATCACGACTCTTTATGACCGATAGATCTGACTTATGATTGAGCGACGTTCTAATATTCTACTGTAACAAAAGTAATCGATGCAGCTGGGTCGTCACTTTTGACGTCTCGGTTGCGAGTTTGATGTCCCTGTAATCTACATCATAAAAGTGCTCGCACATGTATTGCACGCAATTGTTCGAATCTTCGAGATGGGCGCTGGAAAGAATGTCGGATGCGGAAGCCGCTGTTAGTCAGAAATTTTGGGGTACATATGCCGCCTCCCCGAGGAAGGTAAAACTGACAATGAACAAAGTATCGCAAGAGGCCAGTAGGTGTGAGAGTGCCCGGAGATGTCGAATCTCGACCGTGCGGCCGGGTAGTGGCCGCGCACCTGGGGATCAGACTCTGCGTCAGCCACGTGGGAGGGACCGCGACGCCACAAGCGCGTCGAGGGTTGGTATGTCTGCAGACACTCGCTAGTCACTGAACAGTGACCGGGACCGATGACGAGGGCATCGACATCGCAATCGCTTGGTATTCGGGTCAAATCTCTCAGCTCGACATAACCAAAATAGTGTAGCGGTCGTCCTACGTCGCGCCCATCACCAATAGGCATCGACACTATGCAATGAACGACACTGTCTTCTTCACGGTATTTATGGAGGCTATTATAACCCTCAGCATGTCAAAAACCGCTGACTGGAGGTATAGGTGGTATACTAATGCACGTCATGCATCTGACTCGCGCATTGATACTTTTTTGAGCCGTCTATACCTCCAAATCCTGTTTCTGGGCTTCCCAGATCTGATTGTGGGTGGTCAATTACTTCATCATTTTGCGCAGGTCTCTTCACTGTGACCGTTGCGGGCACAGCGCACGACGTTTTCAAGTGTTCACCAATGATCTTACAGAGCTGCATTGTGCTGTACAATTATTCGGTAATATACGCTGTTTTACGATATCCAATATATGCTCAATTTGACGAGGACATGCGACCAGATGCCAAATGGCCACAGGTCGGACTCCCACTTAAACTAGCTTGGAATAAGCATCAGGTGAAATCGGAATCTATCTCCAGGCTCCTCCCAATCCGCCTCTGGGAGGTCATGGGGGAAGGAGAGGATTCAATATTTCAATACTCAATCTATCATCTCAGCCACAATTCAGCCACAATTCACTAAACTTCATACTCAGCACTCTTATGTATTCGGTCCCCACGAGTTGCCATCATGATCCAGCGCGCGATGATCGGGCCTAAGGAAGTGCCCTAGCTAGGAAGGATGGAACCACCTAAACTCCCAGGGGCGGATGGGAGGAGCTGGCATATCTCCGCATCTTTGGGCCCGGCAGGGATTTGAGCAGAACTTGGTCTCTTAGCCACATCTCTCCCGGGCGAAACTCAATCCCCAACACGCACTGCATACATGGAGGCTGAACCGGTCTCGGTTACGAATGGTGCGGTACACTTGGCATTGTCCTGACATCCATGCGTGCGGATCAAGCATGTATCATGCAACGATTCCCATCGACTGGTGATTGGCCCAACCTATTTCAAGCTCGAACTGGGCTGTCGGGGTGAAAGCGGGGAAGCGTACCTTCGATCAGCCTAGACGACGCGCTGGCACTCGCCTCATGGGAAGCGGTCATATCTGTCACATCGAAATCGAAATGCCGCGCTGTCGCCGGAGATGTTCACAAGTCATGCGATTGGGTTTGGGATGAGCCGTTCTGTGCGGCTACTATTTAATATGGTGCGACTTATGCGTAGAAATCTGCCCTACGGTCTCCGTAGCACCTCCATCCACAGCAACTGTGTACTTGCCAACCGTCGAACGGAATGGGCTTCGACATTTCGCCTCAAACAATCTACGGGCTAATCTGCGCGATACCCATCGCGATGGTATTGCATTGGATGTTCAATCCTGTATGTACTGGAGATTCATCGCTGAGTCTCGACGAGAGTTGCTGACGTCCACTCTGTACGCCTAGATGCACACCATTCCCACAGTCGGCCCAAGTTTTCCCCTCTTGTCATACATCGGAGCATACAGGTTTTTGCGGGATGCCCAAGGGATGATGGAGGAGGGATACAGCAAGGTATGTCAGCTATAAAAGATGCCCACGTCCACATAATGATGAGGCTTTGCAGTATAAAGTGTTCAAAGTCGCTCAGTGGGATCAATGGCTCGTGATAGTCAGTGGCGCCACGATGAACAGAGAATTGAGCCGGCTTCCTGACAACGTCATGTCTGCACATGAAGCCGGGGTCGATGTAAGCCATCTTCATCACGTCTCCCTCTGTAAATGACGTTTATCTGACGTCTCTTTGAAGCTGATACAAGCCCGCTACACCATTGGGAAGGAGATTTTCGAACGTGCCATAGAAATTATGGCAATTCGTGGGCCGCTTACACATAAAGTGGGCGCGATGATACCGGAGATGATGGATGAGGCGATTGCATCGTTCGGGGAGTTGATCCCTGTGAAGGACAATGGTGAGTCCAGATCATCTCAACTCTTTGTAACCTAAGTGATCATCCCAACTCGCTTTCAGAATGGCTCGAGGTCACCGCTTCGCCTACAATAACTCGGATCATAGCACGTGCCAGCAACCGTCTTTTCGTCGGTCTTCCTGTCTGTAGGTTGCACGTGAATTGCTCTTTTACATCGATGTTGAAAGACAGTTCTTGATCAGGCCGAGAACCAGAATACCTCGACACTCTGGCCGGTTTCTCCGTTGGGGTTGTGACAGGGAAATTCGTCATGGACCTATTCCCAAAGTTCCTGAAGCCGTTAGTGCTACCTGCAGTCGCTCATCAGTATTTCTTCGTGTTACTGATGTCCTATGTCACGACCAGATATGTTGGATCCGTGCTGCCATGGACACCGAGGGCCAAGCGTCGCATCGCAAAGTACCTTACGGGCATCATTGAGGAACGTCAGGAGGGTCTGAGGCAGTACGGACCCGATTGGGCTGACAAACCCGTAAGTCTGAGCTTCTGCGATCATGTGCTCTGCTCAAACGTAACCTCAATGGGCTCTCAGAACGACACTTTGATGTTCCTAATCGAGGAAGCAAACAAAATAGGCCACTCTGTCGATCTAGTGATCCAAGGGGTATTATCCATGAACTTTGCTGCACTACACACCACTAGCATGGTGAGGATATATCTATTGAGTATATCAGAGTCGCTCACAGCTCGCTATAGAGCGTTACTCATGCGCTGTACTATCTGGCCTCTAATCCAGAAATCATGCAGCCCCTGCGTGAAGAGATTGAGCCTATTGTGAAAGCTGAAGGCTGGAACAGACAAGCGCTGCACAAGATGTGGAAACTAGACAGCTTCATCAAAGAGTCGCAAAGGATGGATAACCCAGTTGCATGTGAGGTGTTTCCTCTCTGATTCTATGTCAAGCGATCTCTGATGCCAGTTGATCATCCGCAGTGTCTATCTTCCGCAAGACAGTGCAGGACGTCACCTTCTCCGATGGGACACACGTTCCTAAGGGCGTTCTTGTCTTTGCCACAGCATCAGCTACACATCGCGATAAAGAGGTATACGAAAACGCGGGAGCCTTCCGGCCTTTCCGCTTTGCAGATATGCGTGCTAGCGGCGAGGGAGAGAACGTCAAGCACCAGCTCGTCGCCATTTCGCCCGAGTACATCGCCTTCGGGCATGGAAAACATGCCTGGTATGTATATACCGCTCCCATGTGACGGTAGTGTCGACTCGCTCATTTTTGTCCACATTAGTCCCGGACGCTTTTTCGCTTCCGCAGTCATGAAGATCACCCTGGCGTGGATAATGCTCAATTACGATGTCAAGATGGCAGGCGATGCTGGCCGTCCTCGGAATTTCGCCATCGGTTCTGCTAATATGCCTGCCCGCAATGCCAAGGTCTTGTTTAGAAAACGCCAGTACGACCAGGTGTGACGCTGCAGCAGAGACACATAACGTGCGCTAGACATGTTTGGATTATTAAACATACTACTATTCGGTGGACTGGCTCCGAAAGACGACATACAACATACCTGATGAATCGAATTGGTTGCTAATCGCAGACGGCGTCGTTTTTTGAGCTCCGGCTGGTATTCGTACAGTAGCTCTGTCACATGTGAGTGCGTATGAGGGATGTGAGACAGTCCGGTGCGTCCGCGAGCAGTGGCCCAGGCGGACATCGCGTGTGCACACGCCATGAGCGCGTCCGACCGAATGCATTCACCCACCAGCGTGTCCGTTACGCAGAGCTCGAACGATCATTTTCTCAAACGGTGATGAGGATTATGGTGGATGACTACCGTTGTGAGTTCAGTTTTCTGGTTACATGCAATGTTGGCAAAAGTCCCCTCCCCTTGACTTCTTACAATCTCGGCTGTGCGTGGATGAGGATGTGGACGCAGTCAGTCAGGAGAGAATTGTGGATCATTGCCTGATCATAATGGCCTCGTGGCCGCCTGTGGCATCGTAAGACGTCCGAAGGAGGTATACAGCACATCATTTTCTCCTCTCCGCTTGCATCGATAGCATCATGTGCGGCCTGATATCTGATCATCGACGATAAACTTCTTTCTGGTGAACCATCGGGCGTAATGATGTCGGAACTCTGCCATCGCTCTCTCGACATGATACCTGAGGAACTTGAGAAGGAAAGTCGTCCTGCTGTCGTACAATCCGGCATGTATGCAGCGGAAATGCTATCCAGGCGCTATGCAATGCGCGCAGTTAATGTTGTCATCGTTGGCAAGCACCTTTTCTCCATTGTTGCATGAGATATGATATACGAAGGCTGACTCCGACGCTTCAGACGAATTAGCATGGGTATGGTGGTATGATCAACAAGGTACAATCCAGTCGAGCGGTATCGACTTCATCAAGGACCTTCCCTGTTTCCTTGTTCTCATTGCCACATTCCGTCATTTGGGTCTGCGTGAATGGGGTGTTGACGCCACACTGGGAAGGGATGGACGTCAGTATCATTTGAGGAGGGCTACAAGAGAACATACAAGGAACGACAAAACGGTTCACGAGATCCACCCTCGTCGCAAACCCCATGGCTTCGATGTCGTATTCGGAGATCGCGAAGATCAGACGAATGTCAAGACAGTGGCCACTGTTACACGTCCTGACAAAATTGTTAAATCGCAATATCCCCCTTTCGGTCCGGAAACAAGGGACTTTGAGGCCACGCAGAAGAAGGCGACCCAAGCAGATGCAGTCATGAAGATATACTGGCCGGAGGTCACTCTCACGAGCGAGGCCGTCGTTTTGGAGCACGCAGTAGAACTGGGTCGAGGAGACCCGCTCATAGAGGGACATCTGCCCACAGTACTTGCCTCGTACGACTTGGGTTACTCCACCGGAACGATTGGCGAGGACATTCAGAAAGAAAGGCGAACTGATGGGGATGCTATCGGTGACTCACGTTGCATGCGCCTACTGCTGATGCGGAAACTGTTACCCATCGAGGGATTGCCCGCTGAGGAGTTTCTCCGTGTATGGGTGGAATGCTATCGATGTGAGTATCATGCTACTCCAGTGGTTTGTCGTCTAATTCGCTCTCGAACAGGTCATTTCGCACTCTGGATGAAGGGCTTTGAACACACGGACATCAGTATTGACAACCTGCTCTATGACCCCATCAGTCGAAAAGGTGTTCTGAATGTTTTCGATTTGGCTAGGATCCGCCTGGACAGTAAGAACCAGGCGACAGGGCAGGAACAGACTGGCGCCATCCCCTTCATGGCAATGGATCTCCTCTCAAGAGAATGTTTCCGCGGAGAGATCGTGCGTTTGTACCGCCACGATTTCGAATCATTCCTTTGGATCCTGCCCCATAAGCTGCTGCGTGGCGTCGATGAACAAGGTGCAAATTTGGCAAAATGGGATACTGGCGATTACAATCGTTGTCTAGACTCCAAGAACACCTTTCTCAACACGAATTTGGGAAGATGGAGGGCTAAGGATGAGAATGAACGGGTTTGGGAAGGCATTGGGTACTGGTTGATGGACTGGTTGAGGGATAAACTTTACGAGATGACAAAGTTGCATGGTGTCAGGAATCTGGCACCAGAAGAGCTGTCACAGAGTGACCTCGACAAGATAAATCGATGGGATGATCAGTCCAACCAGTCGGCCATTCAGGTTCTCAAAGAAGCTGAGAGTGTCATTGCGACGCGCTTGGCTAAGGCGGGTTCCTTCATTCCCTTCCAACCACTCTCTGACGAAGAGCTCCAACGGTATCTCACCTCTCGATCAACTCCTCCTTCATCCTCCTGAGTTCCACCTTCTCCCCTCACCTTCAATTATGGCACCATATTTACCTTGCGACAGCAAGGTCTCTCCCAGGCCACAATGTAACACGTTTTTTGTCACGTTCTTTGACATTGTTTGTCATCATTTGCATTAATTTGTTTTTGTCATCGATGGCGATTGTCCAGCCACTTTCGCATCACATCTGCCTAATCGTACATCCGATGTCTTACTGCTCTCCTTCGCACTCCTATTTTCCATACTTCCTGTTGCACATCTCCATCGTGTGGTCGAATGTACATTGTACACACGCTCACCTAATAGTACAGACTAATTACTCGATGTCGAAGATCATATTAAAATTCGACATAAAATATTCGAAGTTTGTTCCTCATCACACATACACGTTATTGTGACATCACTAAACGACAAACACTCTTCATAGCATGTCGATCGAAAGGACAAATGACAGTTCGATTAAGGTGACTCCTTTCATATTCGCATCATGATTTCACATTAATCAAACACTTATAGATTTCAATATCAATAACTGGCCATGCGCTACTGCTGACGCCCTCACAAGCAGAGATAAACTATCTCGACTGGGTATATGGTGACCCTGACTGCTTCCCGCCTATGACAGACATGATGGTCTTATCAAGCCTGACAAGTACGAGGAATTGTTGAAAGGCGCCCTTGTCAAAGCCGTCATCACCATCTCCAGATGGAAAATTAACAATTTGATGACCTTTAGCGCAGACATCGTCGAATTGAACATCATAGACCAACCTGTTAGCCTTATTGCCTCTCCCCTCAAACGGCACACCAAAGACGGTCCTGCCCATAGCCCGAATCAGAAACATGCTTCTGCCAAATCGTGAGTGATGTCCTTTCATTCTTTCTGCCACACTAACACATCATGACCCTCTCAGACTACATAACAACTCTCTCATACACCATTGTCGAATGTAATATTTACATGTAATTGTACCAGATCTTTTTTTCTCTGACTAATGTATGGTTTCGTCGTGATGTTTATTTCCATCTCCCCCTACCATCTGCAATTTTAATTCCACTACAAAATTCTTAACGCGCTACGGCGCGAAGGTGCAACAGATGACTGCGAAGGATCAATGTGGCTGGTACGCCTGCATCCACTTGACATGGAAAGACCGGAGGGCTAAAGTGACACATACTATTGCATCAGCAGATTGCACCAGGGTAAAGCCTCTTATTCATACCTAAAGTGACATGTACTATCGCGTCACTGTGCTAAGCATAAGTACATCTGTATGGTGCAGAACTATATGTAAAACCACATATGCAGATTGCACCAGGGTAAAGCCTCTGGGGCATCCGACGTACTCGCTGCAAATATATATGCTAACTGTCAAGTGTCTGAAGGGAAGTGAGCATTGGGGAGCTCAAGATCGAGTGGGGTGAGTAAATACTAAACTAGGAAACAATATAACCTTATAGGTACCAAGGCGAGCTGCAGATCACAAATTGCAACACTTCCCCTCAAACCTTCGCTAGTCCCATGGACACAGCGAAGTGTTTGGTCTTCAACGACGGGAGTGCCTTCGTAAGGATGTCGGCGGTCATGTCTTCCGTAGAACAGTAAGTAAGTGAAATCTTTCCTTCAGCAATGGAATAACGAATGAAATGAAATCGGATATCGATGTGCTTGGTACGTGCATGGAATCGGTCGTCCTTTGATAGCGCGATGGTGGACTGGTTGTTGGAGCGCAAAGGGATGGGACGTTCAGGTTCGCTGAACAGTTCTATGATGAAAGAGCGAAGCCACAAGGCTTTTTTGCTAGCATGAGTCAAAGCCACATACTCAGCCTCTGTAGTCGAAAGCGTGACAAGGTCTTGCTCAAAGCGCGCTTTGAGGACTAGGAGACGGCACTGCCGTTCAGCATAAAAATGTATCCCGAGATCGCGTGGCATCCTTCCATGCTCATACCATCTGCATTGAAATAGCCTATGACCTCATTGTCCTCGGATCCACCAAGAACCAGCCACTGGTCCGCTGTTCCCTTGAGGTATTGATAAACGCGCTTGAGTGCGTTTCAGTGTGTGATGCCTGGGTTCTGGCTGAACTGCGCAAGCTGACTGACTGCGAAGGTAATATCAGGACGTGTAGACACGGAGACATACTGTAGTGCTCTGAGAGCTTCCAGATACGGCTTGTCATGCATGGCAGCATAGTCTTCCGTGGTGACCAGGCATTGGTCGAAGGAAAGATGGACGTGAGGATCCATGGGTTGGGAGGGCAGCTTCGCATCAGCGAAACCATAGCATGTGACAATTGACTCAATATATGTGCGCTGCGATAGCGCGATGGTATATTTTTCCCAATTGCGCTTGATTTCAATCTCCAAGAGCCAATGGAGCTCACCATTGTCCGTAATCTCCAATTTTGACTTAATCATATTCTGCAACTGCAGAAGATTTGTCAGGACCGAGCTGACAATAGTCATGTCATCAACGTGCAGGAAAATGATGGAGATCTCACCATTCGGATGATGCTGATAGAAGACGGCATGATCGTGTTCAAGTCGCATGAGCTTGAAGCTTTCAAGAATGTCATGCAGCTTTGAGTACCAGCGACGACCAGATTGCCACAATCCATAAAGCGATATCTGCAGATGAAGCACTTGTCCAGGTACCAGGCCCTCAAGAGCGATGCCAGTCGGCAATCACATGTATATTTCTGCATCGTCATGTAGCCTTTCTGTCACAGATTTTCACGTTTTCACCTCTGCACGTGACCAAGACATCATTTGACATCAGCGCTAGGCTGTTCAGAAAGGAACGAACCGGTACGCGAAGTACTAACAGTCCTAGGCGCCCTGAAGGTCCAGGTCTAGTCACGTGACATATCACGTGATATCCACACATGTGACAAGTAGCGCTGGTATTAGGTAAGCCTAACTTATACAGTAATATCATCCCACCTAGAAGCCACGGTCGGACTCCGGAAGAATCCAATGAAGGGGATACACGACACCGGAGATATGTCCTTAAGGGGATATTAGTTCACATGCATGAGGTAGATAGATACCACACCACCGGAGATGTAGCCATTACAGGCAATACCATTCCCATGGTCTTACTAAGTAGTTCGGAGATTCGGCATACATGACACACGTAGTCTGACAGGTAGTGGTAACCAATCAGACAATGTCCATTAGCTAGCAGTTCTGGGGTATCAGGGTACCAAGGGTCCCTCCGCTCATGTATATAAGCCAGAGCTCTGAGACGCATAAGTCCCCCAGACTTATTCTCATCTCTGCTATGCCTATCCATATAGTGTCACCAGTGACCACTTGCAAGTCGCTGCTTTACCATTGATCATCTTTGTGTCCATCCTTACTTTGACAATAGTCAGTAAGTGTTTGATTATAAGGTCATAGGCTTAGTCAGCGCTCTGCGTCCTAAGTTTGTGATAGAAGAATAAGTCTGCTTATCTTACCTGCCTCGAGTGCCTGCCCAGCATACTCGCCGCAGTGTTGCGTCTTTGCACGTCCACCCGCATGTTAGCGGTGTCATATCTTCACCTGACGTTCCGTCAGTCGCCGACTCTACCAGCGTAAGCCGCACCAAGGCATTGCGCAGCATTGACGGTGTCATCCGTCATCCTCAAGCAAGAACTCCAGAAGAGTTCTACGAGCAGCGGCCCATAAGACCCCTGCCAAGGCCAGGACACATTTCTACGGGAGGTCGGCCCCCTCGCGGCACTAGTTCCGTTTCTATTATCCAGACTCCCTCGGTCAGGCGACCGAGACTACCTGCAGGACCATCTGATCCAGATCTCAATCAAGGGACATACGTCGAGACCGCTACCAGGTCTCATTTCATCTATCCTTTCACCATCTCCATCATCTCGACTCAGCGCGTCGAAGGCACCCTTCGACAAATTCGTATCCTACTCACTAAACGATACCGTCGTCAGCTTGACGACCACGACATCTTCGATCTCGAGCATCTCATACTCAAGCTCGAATCCATCCGCACCGACATCGCGGAATTCCAGCTTTTCTTCGTTCACCAACACGTGGTTCGCGACTTTTGCAACTACATCCAGGAAAGGAAGCGTCAGGGTGGAGAAGCTCGCTGGATAATCAGAGATATTATCCAGAAGTATCGTCTAGGAATACAGGTCACAGGACGACCTTTGCTGTAGATACGAATATTTACTTTGCATATGTCTTCATCGGGCGACTCGAACAATCTTGACAATTTCGAGCAGTTAAATCCAATCGGTCACACTTTCGATTATCTTTGGGATTCAATTCCACGTGTTCTTCGAGACAGAGCAGGTGAAGCATTTGCTACGTACGAGGACACGTTCGACATCGACTACCACGACGTATATCACATATACGCCCTCCAAATCTATCCAGAATTTGATTGGAGGAACGTCGCAGTTCATATCTGCTATATCCCTATCGGGTCTGAGGAACTCGAAGACCGTCTCACCGAAGCTTACAATAGCTTCGTCGATTGGCTCAAAGAAGTCGAGCGCATTTGCGAAATCCATCATAACCATCAGTGGCCCGCAGTCAGGGACAAGACCAGGTTTTTGTGGCAACCCTTCGTCAAGGTCATCCATCGAGACCTTTGTCTGCTGCGAAACCAACGCTCAGGATGAGTAATTGTCCGACAGGCCACGATCGCCAATAGGCATATCGCCGAGTTCGAAGAACATCTTCGTGAGATAGAAGAAGAATTGTAAAAATGACGACTCCCACCCCCAATGATCCAAGCTTCTCTCGTGCTCCATCTCCGGAGCTTCCCGCACATCTTAATATTGTTTTGCAACCCCCGAATCCTATCATTCGTCAAGCCCTTGCCGACACAGCGCCCCCAAATGTGAACATACCCGAAAATGTGAAGAATTGGGTAGTCGATCTCATCACAAACGTGGTGGAAGAGATGCGTCAACAAATGGTGGCACATTACGAAAATCTTATCCAGCGCCAAGCACATACAATGGAACGTAACACCACGGAGTTTCACAATCGGACGGTCTTCTTGGACCAACATCGTCAACAATCCGAGTCTCGAATCGCAGACTTGGAAAAAACCCAATCAGCCTTACTCGAGGAAAACAAGACCACTAACGAATCGTTTGTGGCATTTGACGATGAGGTCAAGGATCTCCAAACCAGGATGGAAGACCTGAAGAAATCACACGATCGACTTCGCGCATGGGCATCTACACAGGGAAGAAAGGCAGGGCAAGGCAGTACCAATGTCGACGACATGGACGACGACGATGAGCCGTCGTTTGGTCGCAAGGGTAAAGGCGTAAAAATTGACCAACCAGAAAAATATGGTGGCAATAAGGACGGAGTCAATCTCGATGATTGGCTCGAACAAGTAATGCTCTGGTTGAAATATACCGGACATACCAAAGACGAGTCCAAAATTATGTCTACCCTCTTACTCCTGAAAGGAGGAGCACGCGAATACATGCGGCATTGGATCACCAAAATAAATGAAAACAACAAGGCACCCGGAACTTGGGCGGAGTTCGTTTCAGAACTTCGCACGGCATACGAATCATTGGACAAGGATGACAAGAAGCGAACGGAGTTAGAAACCTTCATCAAGAAGGATCATCGAGACTTCCGGAAGTTCGCAGAAGACTTCCGTCCAAAGGCAACAGGTACAGGCTTCTCGGATCAAGATTTGATCGAAAAGATCAAGAAACATATCCCGGAGAAAACGTGGCTGCTCATGCTGGCAGACACGACAAAGGACAACTGGCCCAAGAAGTGGACCGAGTTCCTTACATTTGCACTCCGAATATTTACATCATTACAACGAGAAGGCCACCATGCCAAGGCCGAAACCAAGGATCCAAATGCTATGGAGGTTGATGCAGTCGGGAAGAAGGGAAAGAGTAAATCGGGCAAAGCGCGAAGCGTGCAGGACGACAAGTTGGTTTGCGCCAACTGCAAAAAGAACAAGCCAACGTTCTTCAAATCGTCGAAACACTTCGGCAAGTATTGCACCGATTGTTTCAAATTGGACCATGTCAAGAAGCAGATTGAGAAGGAGAAGGAGACAGCCGCGAAGAAGAAGGACGGGAAGAAAAAGGATGACGCCAGGAACAAATCCAAGTCGTCCAAGATGCGACAAGTAGCATCGGATTCTGCTTCATCCGATAGCGAAATGAACACGGACAGTGGCCCCGACATCAAGAAGCACAAGAGCTCTTCCTCTAAGACTAAGGGGAAGGGGAAGGAGACAGCTGCGCATATCAGCGACCGCAGCATCCACTCGGAAAGCAAGCCTGATGCATCTGAGTTGGACGAAGATTTCGCCACGATCCTCTCAAGGCTCAGGCGCCTGAGGGCGAATGGATCCAGTTCATCAAGGAAGGCGGGAGAAAGCTCTTCAAGGAAGGATCGGAAGGGTTTTCTCAAAGGGGATCTGTAGGCAGCTCGTCAGAGTCCCCAGAACATTATATGAGACCTGTACATTTAGCACCCGAATCAGACACCTCTGTAGATCGTCGCAACGCAGAGGATGATAATGTAACAATAAAGAATTCGTCTCCAAATTTATCATCATTCTATTTACCAGTTACATTATGGGTGTACGGCAAAAAATCGAGCGCCGAAGCTCTAGTCGACTCAGGAGCATATTCCATGTACATCAGCAAGCGATTTGTAAAGAACAATCGAATTGCAACCTCCAAGCTAAACACTACATACAAAGTGTACAATGCTGACGGATCCCAAAATAAACATGGTGAAATAACTGACTATGTAAAAGCATACCTCAAAGTCGGAGATCATGGTTCCACCCACCGTCTGCTAGTCACGGACATCAGGAAGCTAGACATGATCATTGGGATGTCATATTTACGTCAGCATAACCCAGAAATCAACTGGCAAGCTGGAGAATGGAAATACTCACGATGCCCGAGTACGTGTCACCACCAGAGGCTTCGTAAAAAACAACAAGCCATTACGAGAGAGGAAGCTGAAGAAATCTCGCAACGAGCACAGCAAGTGGCAGATGAGGAGCCAACTGCATACAAAATGTTTAATGGACACAACATCGATGCAGTAAATCCTATCATCTCGTGGATCGAAATGGACGATCCCGAAGCCGAACAAATAACCCGCATGATACTTTCTATAGCAGATTGTGGCTATGCTGAATCAGAAGAAGACCTGAAAGAAGCGGCACCCCAGTCAAACACTGGCAGCCCAGAAGATCAGGTTATTAATGAAGTAGAATCTTGGAAAAAACTAGTACCAGATTATCTACATTCATTTGGTGATGTTTTCTCCAAGAAAGCGTCTGAAAGGATGCCAACTCGAAAGCCTTATGATCATGCAATCGAGTTTGAAGAAGAACATGAATTACCACGACCAAGCAAACTTTATCCTATGAATCCGGAGGAAAGAAATTCCCTAGATTCATGGATCGACGAAAATCTAGCAAAAGGCTACATTCGAAAATCGAAATCACCTATTGCTGCCCCGGTATTCTTTGTCAAGAAGAAGGATGGCACACTAAGACTGGTACAGGATTACCGAAAACTTAATGCTATAACCAAGAAGAATCGCTTCCCTATTCCACGAATAAGCGAGCTTATCGATCAGCTCAGTAATGCGTCAATATTCACCAAGCTGGATCTCCGGTGGGGATACAACAATGTTCGCATCCGTAAGTGTGATGAATGGAAAACAGCTTTTGTGACGCATCGCGGTTTATACGAGGCTACGGTTATGTTTTTCGGTTTCTGTAATGCACCAGCCACCTTCCAACACATGATGAATGAGATCTTAGATGATCTTATTCGGGAAGGTCATGTGATCGTCTACCTCGATGATATCCTAATCTTCACTAACGATTTGAAACAACATCGGAAGATTACCAAAGAGGTA